>NC_057797.1:350177716-350377657 GCF_018294505.1 Triticum aestivum | reverse complement strand
CGGCGCCTCCTCTGGCCCGGTGGCGGCGCGCGGGGGGCGGAGATGGGCTTCGGGCCCGTGGCGGAGGCTGGCGGCGCATGCCACGTGGCGCCCCGTGGTTGGGCGTGGCGTGTCCGGCGGCGGACGGACACGTCCGACGCGGAGAGATCCCTGTTTTTTTAAGGTTGCGGAGAGGGAGAGAGATCCGAAAATGGAGGGGGGTGTATATATAGGCATAAGTGGAGCTAGGAGAGTCCAAATGAGGTGCAGTTTTCGGCCACGCGATCGTGATCGAATGCTCTAGGACATGGAGCAGAGTTTGGTGGGTTTTGGGCCAAATTGGAGGGGTGTTGGGCTGCAACACACACGAGGCCTTTTTGGTCCCTCGGTTAACCGTTGGAGTACCAAACGAAGTCCAAATGGTACGAAACTTGACAGGCGGTCTACCGGTAGTAAACCAAGGCCGCTTGGCAAGTCTCGGTCCAATCCGGGAATGTTTAATCCCCACACATGAAAGAAAGCTAGAAATGACCACCGGAGGAGAACGAAGCGCCGGAATGCAAAAGGGACAACGGGGAAAATGCTCGAATGCATGAGATGAACACGTATGCAAATGCAATGCACATGATGACATGATATGAGATGGATGACAACGAAAAAAAACACACGGAGACAAAAACCCGAACCCAAGGAAATAAAATAACTTAACGCCGGAAACGGCAAGAGTTGGGGTACAAATAGGGAAAGTTACATCCGGGGTGTTACAACACTCCAACACTACGAAAGGATCTCGTCCCAAGATCTAGGACTGGAAGAATGCCGGGTACTCGGAACGGAGGTGATCCTCGCGTTCTCAGGTAGCTTCACGGTCGGAATGGTGTGACCACTTGACTTTGAGAAATTTGATTGACTTGTTGCGAGTCTTGCGTTCAGTCTCTTCAAGAATAGCAACTGGGTGCTCACGATAAGAGAGATCTTCTTGGAGCTCAATGTCCTCGAAGTTGACGGTGCGGTCAGGAGTCTTGAAGCACTTTCGAAGCTGAGAGACATGGAACACGTCATGAACATTTGCAAAGTTTGAAGGAAGCTCGAGTTGATAGGCGAGGTCGCCTCTCTTGCTGACAATCTTGAAAGGTCCCACGTATCTAGGGGCAAGCTTCCCTTTGATACCGAAGCGACGAGTACCTTTCATAGGAGAGACACGGAGGTAAACATGATCTCTGATCTCGAAAGCCAAATCACGGTGCTTACTATCATAGTAGCTCTTCTGGCGGGATTGGGCTGCTTTGAGGTTATCACGAATGACTTTGCACATTTCTTCTGCTTCTGTGATTAAGTCATTACCCAAAAGTTGACGTTCAACGGTTTCAGACCAGTTGAGAGGGGTACGGCACTTCCTGCCATACAGAATTTCAAAAGGGGCCCTGCCCGAACTTGCTTGAAAACTATTGTTGTATGAGAATTTAGCATAAGGAAGACAATCCTCCCACTTCATGCCGAAGGAGATCACACAAGCCCTAAGCATATCTTCAAGAATCTGGTTGACACGCTCGACTTGACCGCTTGTTTGAGGATGGAAAGCAGTGCTGAAGCGGATGTTAGTGCCCATGGCCTTCTAGAAAGAATCCCAAAACTTCGAGGTAAAGAAGCTGCCCCGGTCTGAAGAGATCACTTGAGGAATACCGTGCAGAGAGACAATGCGAGAGGTATAGAGTTCCGCCAATTGAGCTGCAATGATCGACTCTTTGATAGGCAGAAAATGAGCCACTTTGGTGAGTTTGTCGATGACAACGAATATAGCATCATTGCCACGCTTGGACTTTGGAAACCCAGTCACGAAGTCCATCTCAATGTGGTCAAACTTCCATTCTGGAATGGCAAGAGGTTGGAGGAGACCAGCTGGCCTTTGGTGTTCTGCCTTCACTCTTCTACAGACATCACATTCATTCACGAATTGAGCGATCTCGCGCTTCATTCGAGTCCACCAATAAGCTTGCTTGAGGTCCTGATACATCTTCATGCTCCCAGGGTGGATGGAGAGGAGAGAATTGTGAGCCTCGTTCATGATCACTTTACGGAGGTCACCTTTGGGCACAAAAATACGATCCTTGAAGAAGAGAGTGTCCTTGTCATCAAGGCGGTAGCACTTGTACTTGGACTGACTCTTGGCAATCCCAATCTTCACCTTTTTCACCATAGCATCAAGAAGCTGTGCTTGGCGAATCTGGTCTTCTAAGGTAGGAGAGACTAGAAGGTTGGCGAGGAATACTTGAGGAACAACTTGCAGATTAAGTTTGCGGAAAGCTTCACAAAGCTCGGGTTGATAAGGCTTAAGAATCAGATTGTTGCAATACGCTTTCCTGCTCAAAGCATCAGCAATCACATTAGCCTTGCCTGGAGTGTACTCAATACTTGGATTATACTCTTGAATCATTTCGACCCATCGAGTTTGCCTGAGGTTGAGATTAGGCTGAGTAAAGATGTACTTGAGACTCTTGTGATCAGTGAAAATGTCCACTTTTCTTCCCAATAGAAGATGTCTCCAAGTGAAAAGAGCATGCACAACTGTTGCCAACTCGAGATCATGAGTGGGGTAGTTCTTCTCATTAGGCTTCAACTTGCGAGATGTATAAGCAACAACTTTCTTCTCTTGCATCAATACTGCGCCAAGACCTTGGAGAGAGGCATCACAAAAGACCTCGTACGACTTGGATTCATCAGGCAGAGTCAGAACTGGAGCAGTGATCAACTTCTCTTTCAAAGTGTTGAAAGCAATATCACACTCCAGAGACCAAACGTACTTGACGTGCTTCTGAAGAAGATTAGAGAGAGGCTTCGCGATCTTAGAAAAGTTTTCAACGAATCTTCGGCAATAGCTTGCGAGACCGAGAAAACTGCGGAGTTGCTTCACGTTCTGAGGAGGTTCCCAATTCCCAATTGCAAATACCTTCTCAGGATTCACGGCAATGCCCTTGGCAGAGATGATATGGCCAAGATAAAGAACCTCATCGAGCCAAAATTCACACTTGGAGAACTTGGCGTAGAACTGATGTTCTCTGAGCTTATCAAGAACCAAACGCAAATGCTTGGCATGATCTTCCTTGTTCTTCGAGAAAACCAGAATGTCGTCGAGATAGACCAAAACGAAGTCATTGGTGTAGGCGTTGAAGATGAAGTTCATCATGCGAGAGAACGTCGGAGGAGCGTTGGCGAGGCCAAAAGACATGACAATGTATTCATATGAAGCAAAGCTTGTTCTGAATGCTGTCTTGGGAATATCTTCTTCACGAATGCGAATCTGGTGATAACCCATACGGAGATCAAGCTTGGAGAATACTTGGGCACCTTTGAGTTGTTCGAACAACTCATTGATGTTGGGAAGTGGGTATTTGTTCTTGATGGTCTTCTTATTCACTGGACGGTAATCAACACAAAGTCGGTCCGTTCCATCCTTCTTCTTCACAAAAAGAACACCACAACCCCACGGAGAAGAACTAGGCCGGATGAGACCCATTTTCTCTTGCATATCGAGTTGCTTCTTCAGCTCCTTCAACTCTTCAGGTCCGAGCTTGTAAGGACGTTTGCACACAGGTTCCGTGCCTGGCTCAAGTTCAATAATGAATTGAACTGGCCGGTGCGGAGGCATTCCTGGGAGCTCTTCTAGAAAGACGTCTTGGTATTCGCAAACAACTGGAATTTGAGAGATGGCATCCAATTCACCCTTCTCATTGAGAGAAAACAGACGGATAGTATTATCCCGAGCGGCAAAGACAATAACATCCTCAGACGAATGAGTCAATTGAATCTGCCTGGTTGCACAATCAAGCTGAGCCTTGTGCTTAGAAAGCCAATCCATTCCGAGAATAAGATCAATATCCGAGTCACCAAGAACATTTGGAGAGGACAAGAACTTATAGTCACTCAAAGTGATAGTAACATCTGGAACGCATACTTGAGATGTCATTTGACGGGCCGGAGAGACGATAGCCAACGGCTTCGGCAACACTTGAGTAACAAAATCATGCTTAGATGCAAAAGGTCTCGAGATGAAACAATGCGATGCACCCGTGTCAAAAAGAACTTTTGCAGGAATATCATTAACAGGAAGGTTACCCATGATCACATCTGACGAGTCCTCTGCCTGAGCTGCATTCATCAAATTGACCTTGGCATGCTTGGGGTTATGCTTGACCACAACTGTACTTGCTGATCTGACAGGAGGAGGAGGAGGAAGACGCCTCTGGTTGAAATGCTTGTTGGCATAGTGACCCTTCTGTTGGCACTTGTTGCACGTGACCTTTGAAATCGGACGGTGATACGGAGCACTCGATCTTGGAGCTTGAGACGAAGTCTTGTTCTGAAAGCCAGGGTTGGTTGGGTGGGAAGAACCACTGCGACCTTTGCTCTTCTGCTGATACGGCTGACGGAACGGAGGAGGAGGAAGCCAAAACTTCTGCTGCTTGGCCACTTGAGTAGAGGAAGAAGGAGTAACATCTCTGACTCGCTTCTTGGAAGCATCACACCTCAACTGAGCAGCCTCTTGCTTCAGTGCCATGTTGTAGAACTCATCGTATCTCAAGGGCTCAAAGAGGACAAGAGCGAGCTGAATTTCTTCTCTGAGACCACCCCTGAACTGATATATCATGCTCTTCTCATCAGGCATGTCCTGCTTGGCAAAGCGGGCGAGCTTCTGGAACAACTTGTTGTAGTCATAGACAGACAAAGAGCCTTGCTTCAGATTGCGGAATTCTTCACGCTTGCTTTCAACCACGCTCTGTGGAATATGATGAGCTCGGAAATCTCGACGGAAATCATCCCAAGTGATAACACGTCCACCTCTGGAGTCCTTGTACTGCTGGAACTATTCTGCAGCTTGATCTTTGAGTTGGAAGGAAGCGAACTTAACAAAGTCCTCAGGCCTGACATTACTGCACTCGAAATGCTTACACAGATCCACAAGCCAATCGTCAGCATCGGTTGCCTCAACACAATTGCTGAAAGTCTTTGGCCCGTTAGCAAGGAATTGGTTGAGTGTAGCAAAGTGACTCTGATTGCTGCCTTGATTCCCTTGACTGCCTTGATTGCGCTCTTGAAGAATTTGCATGATCAGCTGTGTGTTTGCATTGGTTGCGGCCATCACATCTTGACATGCCTCTGGAGGAGGTGGAGGTGGTGGTGGATCAGGATTCGGAGTCGTGCGCGTTGGAGGAGCCATTCTGAAGAGGTTGACCACCATTAACACATTGATAGATAAATATTGAAGCTGAATCCAACGGAATGAAAATTGCAACATATAGTCTTCACATCCGAACAAAATGAACGAATGCATTCCTCTTCAAATGGTCACATATCCATAAATTGAGAAGCCATGTAGAATTAAGGTAGAGAAATAAATTAACAAGGTACAGATCAAGAACGAATAATCGGTAAGAAATCCCAATCTCAAACCAATATCCGTGGAAGAAGAACTAGAGCTACTAGAATTCCCACCTATGAAACTCCCGAACCTTTCCGGTTATGCAATCAGGTGTTGGGGATACAGGGGAAGCATAATATCTCACCTAAACTAGCAAATCCTACATCCAGCTGTATCCATCCTTCAACACATAACCAAGAAACCTTCGGAAACCATCTACCTCAACCTTCGAAAAGCATCCGTTATACAAGTTATGGCGATACTCCCGAACTCCCGCCCCAGTACTGGGTGGCGTCGAGGTTATCTCACCAACGAACTGCATAAAAGAGATTTTCGATGTCGGCCTACTAGACTCAGGTATTCCAGAATTGCAACGATAAAACTATGATGACAACACCTTAGAGCTCAACTCCCCGGGACACTTCCACTAAACCCCTGACAGGAGGCACCAAGACAATGTTCTCATCATAAAACCATCGGCACGATTCCAAGATACCCGTGTGATCCTAAATTTTTTTTAGTGAAATTTGAGAAGAGAAGAGTCAAAACTCTACATCAGGATGCCTTACCAGAGCGATGAGGAGACTGGGAAGTAAAAACAATTCCTAAGCTCTCCGATATATAATTCCTAAAAGACTCAAAACATTTTTCTAGACACAACTCGGCCGCTAAAAATGATCAAGCAATGGGGTTCCTAAGGTCGGGGAAGGCTTTGATTACCAACTTATAACACCCTCGATGCGACTATAGCTCCCACGTGTCGAGGCACGACTTAGAGATATAATCGCATTGAAGGCATATGTCGCAAGTTAGGCAATCTTCACAAACATCCCATGTAATATAACAATAAAAGGGGAGAACATAGTTGGCTTACACTCGCCACGTCAATCAAGTACATAAATAACATTACATCATCCAAACACTCATGGCCCGACTACGGCGCCAAAATGAAAGAGAACCCAACATGCGACACGGTCCCAATCACCCCCAACTGGGCACCACTACTGATCGTCGGGAAATGAAATATAGTATCGCTGAGAGTCTTCGTCGAACTCCCACTTGAGCTCATATGCGTCACCTGGAGCGGAATCACCTGGACCTGCAACTGGTGTAGTAGGAATCTGTGAGCCACAGGGACTCAGCAATCTCGCACCCTCGCGATCAAGACTATTTAAGCTTATAGGAAGGGTAAGGCAATATATATATGTGGAGCTGCAGCAAGCGACTAGCATATGTGGTGGCTAACTTATACGCAAAAGAGAGCGAGAAGAGGAGGCAAAGCGCGAGCGAGAATCTAAAGAACAACCTACGCAAACATTACTCCAACACCGTGTCCACTTCCCGGACTCCGCCGAGAAGAGGCCATCACGGTAACACACTCAGTTGATTCATTTTAATTAAGTTTAGTTCAAGTTATCTACAACCGGACATTAACAAATTCCCATCTGCCCATAACCGCGGGCATGGCTTTCGAAAGTTCAATCCCTGCAGGGGAGTCCCAACTTAGCCCATGACAAGCTCTCACGGTCAACAAAGGAATAGACCTCCACCCGAGACACACCGATCAGACTCGGTAACCCGGTACAACAAGACAATTCGACAGGTTAAAACAAGACCAGCAACACCGCCCGAATGTGCCGACAAATCCCGATAGGAGCTGCACATATCTCTTTCTCAGGGCACACTCAGATAAGCAATCCGTACAACTAAAACCAGCCCTCGAGTTTCCCCGAGGTGGCGCTGCAAGGGGCTCTAGTTTGGACCAACACTCAGAGGAGCACTGGCCCGGGGGGTTAAAATAAGATGACCCTTGAGTCTGCAGAACCCAAGGGAAAGAAAAGGCTAGGTGGCAAATGGTAAGACCAATGTTGGGCATTGCTGGAAAAGCTTTAATCAAGGCGAACTATCAAGGGGTTCCCATTATAACCCAACCGCGTAAGGAACGCAAAATTCGGGAACATAACACCGATATGACGGAAACTAGGGCGGCAAGAGTGGAACAAAACACTAGGCGAGAGGCCGAGCCTTCCACCCTTCACCAAGTATATAGATGCATTAAGATAACATAGCAATTTAGTGATATCCCAACAAGTAAATAAATGTTCCAACAAGGAACGGCCTCCAATCTTCACCTGCAACTAGCAACGCTATAAGAGGGGCTGAGCAAAGTGGTAACATAGCCAATCAACGGTTTGCTAGGACATGGTGGGTTAGAGGTTTTACATGGCAATTTGGGAGGCTGACAAGCAAATGGTAGGCATCGTAGCAATGGCATAGCAAAAAGAGCGAGCAAACTAGCATAGCAAAGATAGTAGTGATTTCAAGGGTATGATCATCTTGCCTGCACAGTTGTCAGAGTTGACTGGATCCTCAAGAGCAAGCTCAACGGGCTCCTCATTAGCGAACTCGTCTCCCGGCTCTACCCAAACAAGACAAACAAGAAACAAGGATACAATCAACTACGTGCAAACTCAAACAACACAATGCAAAGATGACATGCTATGCGGGATGCAAAATGCAAGATATGACAGGAAATGCATGAAGCTGGCCTCAACTTGTAAAACCAAGTGTGCCACTGGAAAGATGGGATGAAACCGCTTGAAAACGATATAAAGAACGCCGGAATCGGAGTTACGGTTTGAAAATGGCAAGCGATTCAAAAATGACACCGGTCTGCAATTTACAGCAAGTAGGCATCTAAATGCAACGAAATGAACATGCTACAGCCACCAAACATGACAACAAAATACATGGCAGCGATGCATACAAGATGCTTAATAAAAGTCTAGCACTGAGCTACGGCCAATTCATCCATTAGGAGGTTCAAACAAGCATGGCAAAAACGCAAATGGTAAAACAGATCTCAGACTTAGTGAAATTAACACTTGTGTGGAATTTCAGATCATATAGCCCTCTTCGGAGCAACAAAACAACATGCTACAGGACCTGAACATGACAAGGAAAGACATGGCATGGAGCTACTCAACAAGCTTAACAAAAGTCCCTTAATGACCTTGAGCCAAAAGGGATCAGAAAATACAATTGCAAGCACGCGAACATAGCAAAAACAAAATCAGTTTTCAGACTTAATGAAAACTGGGACATGCTGAAATATAACTCACGAAGGCATGTTTACGAGCTCGATGCACTCACTACAGCACAAGTCATGGCAAGACAAGCATATACCCATAAAGAAGGCACAAAATACAAGCTAGACATGGCAAGAACAATAACATAGCATGCACGGATCAACTACAATAACATCGGCAAAATCGCAAACAAGTTGACGATTTGCCCAGATTCACAATGAAGCAAAAGTAGAGCTCGATTGACTCAAGCTAGGGTGCTCCATAATTGCAAACAAAGACACGGATGGATAGAGCATAACGAGATTAACAAAACTCCCTTACTGATCATCCTCAAAAGAGGCACGGATCACTAGGAAACAACATGAACATATGGCATCATGAACTAAATAATGCGAGACTTAGTGAAAACTACTAAGTCCCTGAAAACAGATTTACCGGGTGTCTCACTTTGCAAGCTTGCATAAGTCACCACACATATCCTAAAAATGCATGTGTTGCACCTCTGGAGAGATAACAAGATGCTTAACAAAACATATGAAGGACTCACATGCATATCATGCACACAATAATCATGGCAAAAATGACAAAAGTCTAAGATGAACTAGCAGATCTGACAATTAACTCACGAAGCCCTCTTTAACAGCATTTCGGGCATCAAGATGAACTCAAATGAAAATGATGCAATGGAATGAAATGATGTACTCGTCGAGGCGAACATTTTGATATACTATCTGTCTAAAACGGAGCTACGGATGCAAAGTTACAGCATGTCAAAGTAGGCATAAAAATTAGGGTTCAGAGGGAAAAAGTCAACCGAGGAGTAGATCTCAGATCTGGATCGGGTGCAGTTCCCGAGGATCGCCGGAGTCGTGCACTGTTCACCGCCGAAGTGCGGAAGTCGAGGTCGCCGGCCGGGGACGGCGGTGGTGGTCGGCGGAGCGGGGCCCGGCCGGAGTTGGGCGGCGTCCGGTGGCGGTGGCGCCCGAGGCGGCGGCGGCAAGGCGGGCGAGGTGGTGGCGGCGTCCGGTGCCGCGGGGCGGCGCGAGGCGGCTGATGGCGGCGGGGTGCGCCGGATTACGACGGTGGTGGCCGTAGGCGAGGAGGAAGAAGAGGGCGCGGGGCGGCGCCTCCTCTGGCCCGGTGGCGACGCGCGGGGGCCGGAGATGGGCTTCGGGCCCGTGGCGGAGGTTGGCGGCGCGTGCCACATGGCGCCCCGTGGTTGGGGACGGCGTGTCCGGCGGCGGACGGACACGTCCGGCGCGGAGAGATCCCTGTTTTTTTAGGGTTGCGGAGAGGGAGAAAGATCCGAAAATGGAGGGAGGTGTATATATAGGCATAAGTGGAGCTAGGAGAGTCCAAATGAGGTGCGGTTTTCGGCCACGTGATCGTGATCGAACGCTCTAGGACATGGAGCAGAGTTTGGTGGGTTTTGGGCCAAATTAGAGGGGTGTTGGGCTGCAACACACACGAGGCCTTTTCGGTCCCTCGGTTAACCGTTGGAGTACCAAACGAAGTCCAAATGGTACGAAACTTGACAGGCGGTCTACCGGTAGTAAACCAAGGCCGCTTGGCAAGTCTCGGTCCAATCCGGGAATATTTAATCCCCACACACGAAAGAAAGCTAGAAATGACCACCGGAGGAGAACGAAGCGCCGGAATGCAAAACGGACAACGGGGAAAATGCTCGAATGCATGAGATAAACACGTATGCAAATGCAATGCACATGATGACATGATATGCGATGCATGACAACGAAAAACAACACACGGAGACAAAAACCCGAACCCGAGGAAATAAAATAACATAACGCCGGAAACGGCAAGAGTTGGAGTACAAATAGGGAAAGTTACATCCGGGGTGTTACACACCTCCACTGAGCAAGCCGAGCAGAAATTCTCCCCTAACCCTAACCGGTCGAGCAACTCCAATCGACCCCTTGTCTCGTCTCTCCTTTCCCATGCTCGATCCCCTCTCACCCTCTCCTATCCCGCCTCTTACACGCGCACACACAACGCCACTAGGGAGGCCCTCGACCCCCTCGACGCCTCCCACCCACCAAAGCCACGACCTAGCTGGCCGGCGAGCCAACCTTCACCGGGCAGCTTCCCTCCGTCCCCTGTTCTCTACGCCACGGGCGGCGGCCAACTCCTGCAACGACTCACCGAGTGTCACGAGCAGCCGCCATGGTGCGCCGTATGCCCTCCCCCCCCCCCCCCCCCCGCCGCTGTCGTCGCCTCGAGCCACCTGCGCACCCTGCTTCCTCTCCTGCAGCTACCCCGACCTTCCCTCATCTGGCAGGCCACGCATCCGCTGCCGTTGCCCGTCGATCGTCCGATTTGATTAGCCCTCTCTTTTCTCATTATTCCTTTGTCCGATCTGCACTCTGGTTTAATCAGCCCACTTCTTTCCTGATCTCTTCGTCACACTCTCTAGAATCCTCAATCCTTAACTTCTCCTTATTGATATCTCAGAAAATTCAAATGAGTATATAAATTGGAATAATTAGAATTAAAATAGCGATGTGAGACTATTAAATTTTCAATAGATGAATTAACCCTCAAATTGTAAACGGTGCGTGACATAGACAATGGATCAATCGGGAAGCCCACTACGTGTTGTTGTTACATACGGGAAAATTCCAGTACATGAAGGCGTGTTTTTTTAGTCCAGCACGTGAATGTGCATGATGCATCGTGGGTTGAATACTGATTGCGGGTTGAATACCCAAAATTAGAAAGATTTAAAAAAGGCGCGACGATGAACCTGACGGAAACAATGCGTGATTTATTATAGTATATATAAAGATAAAAATCTTCCCTATAATAATAAAGCAGTTAACACTTCTGGTCGTCCGTCACGGTATTTTGCAGAAAAGTTCATTAGTTTCAAAGAATTCAACTTGTTGTCCCGTTTTAAGTGAGAACGAATCGTTTTTTCGCATTTTACACAAAAGCCCCTATCTTTCATGCTAATTAACCCACGATCCACATTAAGTCACTGCGAATTGTTTTTGCCATTTTACATAAACCCCGATATATGCATTAATCACCCCACAGTCTATTAAAAATAAATATCTTTTTTTAAATAGCCATATCTTTTAAACCATAACTATAGTTTTAATATATTATATAAGAAAATTGATTATAAAAATGTGTAAAATATTAATATGACGTTATTTTTACACGTCAACCATTTTTAAATTCGGTTTAGGAACATATTTAAGTGTTTAAAAATATATTCATATCTTTTTAACCGTAATTCTGATTTTAACATGTTATATATGAAAATTGATTAGAAAAATGTGTACAATATGAATATGACATTACTTTTACAAGTCAAACATCTTTTAAATTCGGTTTAGGAACAGATTTGAATGTTTTAGAAAATATTCATATCTTTTAGACCGTAATTCGAATTTAACATGTTATAAAATTGATTAAAAAATCTGTACAATATTGATATGATGTTATTTTTACTCGTTAACCATTTTTAAATGACGTTTAAGTATAGATTCAAATGCTTTAGAAAATATTCATATCTTTTAAACCCTAACTTTAATTTAGCATGTTATATATGAAAATTAATTAGAAAAATGTGTATAATCTGAATATGATGTTGTTTCACATGTGGTATTTTTTCTCGTTGCAACGCACAGACTCTTTTGCTAGTAAAGATAAAGATTCGTTTGGGTGCCTCGCATCGGACGCACCGATTTGCATTTAAGGAAGCCGACACATGGACCCAGGATCCAAGAAACTCGACGTGTCATTCCTTTTTAGGTTGGTCGTAATAGTAGTATCATAGCTAGTATCATGCATGTCAACTAGACAATTTTGATGATGTGTCATAGACTTAAATGAAGAAAAAAGGGTTTAGTATCATATCATGATAATGTATCATAATAAATGATATGCTACTATGTGTCATGCATAACAATAAATAGAGTTCTACATGATAGTAATATATGATACTATGTATTAGGGAGATAGTATCATACACTAGTATCATATGCACGATACTAGTATATGATACTCCCCATTAGGCTGCCCGTAATGAAAGTATCATAGATAGTATCATGCATGCCAACTAAGACTAGCCACAATGGATAGTAACATAGACTAGTAACAATGCCCATGTTACTACTCTATGTTAGTACTTCTATAGTGGGGAGTAACATATGTGTAGTAACATACAACACTTCATTTATTAGGCTATAGACTCATCTTGCCTTGATATGTGTGATGTTACTCATACTAGTAGTAACTAGCTATGTTACTACATACCTCTCTTTCTTCATTTATTGATTGCCACATCATCTATTTTATCTAGATATGTGTGATGTTACTATCTATGTTACTTCCAATGTGGGTAGTCTAAGCAATTTAGATGAGGTGACATAGTGTTAAATGAAGAAAGAGAGGTTTGAGTATCATATTATGATACTATTTCATATTAAATGATGTGCTACTTTGTGTCATGCATGGCAATAAATGTAATCCTCTATGATACTAACATATGATACTATACATTACAGATGTAGTATCATAAACTAGTATCATATGCATGATACTAGTATATGATACTCTCCATTACAAGCAGCCTTAGGCTGTTTGTAATGGGTAATATCATAAGTTAGTATCATGCATATGATACTAGTGTGTGATACTACCCCTCTAATGCATAGTATCATGTATTAGTATCATAGATGACTTTATTTATTGCCATGCATGACATATAGTAGCATTGCATTTATTATGATACAGTATCATGATACTACCTTCGTCACGGTTTAGAAGACGCGCTTGGAAATTCTCTAGGACCTAGGTGGTTATCTATTGGTTGTGAGATGGGCTAAAAAATAACATTCACACTACGCATGCATATAGAAATAGTATATCGGAGTACTAATTAGCTACTAGAAATAAATGCAATGCGCCCTAAACCTTGTCTATTATGGAAACACACGTAAATTTAACTGTGTCTTCTAAACTGTGACGGAGGGAGTATGATACTCAACCATCTCTTTCTTCATTTAATGCTATGCCATATCATCAAAATTGCCTACTTGGCATGCATGATACTCCTCCTTTCATCTATATAGGGCCTAATGCGTTTTTTGAGGTTAATTTTGACCAAATATTAGAGTAATAATATATGACATGCAACTTACACAAAGCACACCGTTAAATTCGTGCGTGAAAGGAGCTTTCAATGATATAATTTTCACTTGTGCATGTCATGTATTATTAATCTTGTCAATAGTCAAAGACGGTCTTAAAAAGCGCATTAGACCCTATATTGATGGAAGGAGGGATTACTACTTATGATACTTCCATTACGACTAGCCTTACAACCAGTCTTACGTTTTGGCGGGCCACACCTCCACTGGCAGCCAATCATCGCGTGCCACGTTTTTGTCGGTATTGCTATGTGTACCCGGGAGGTGTACACGCAGTAAGAGGACACCAAACCCTAGCCTTTTTTGCTCTCCCACTGCTCGCCCCTCCTGCTCGGCTGCTGCTTCCCCACACCGCCCAGGTAGCTCCACCGCCGGTGGCTCGCTATACCCACCACCTCCGCCGCTTCCTTCTCGTGCAGGGGAGGTGCAGAACACCCTAGATCTCTCCCGCGAGCGCGCATGGCGTCCTCCTCCGATGAGCAGCCCAAGCCGCCCGAGCCTCCCGCGGCCGCCGTGGCTGTGGCCACCGCCGCGCCGCAGTCCCACGCAGAGTGGGCCGCCTCGATACAGGCGTTCTACGCCTCCGGGGGGCATCCCTACGCCGCCTGGCCCGCGCAGGTACGAGATTGTCCAATTTTGGGCTGGGCGAGGAGGGGAAAGGCCGGGGTGTTTGACTAGGTTGTTGCTTTTCCTCTGATTCAGCAGCTGATGGCGGCGGCGGCGGCCTCAGGGACATCGTACGGCGCGCCGGTGCAGTTCCCCATGTACCACCCGGGGGCCGCGATGGCGTACTACGCCCACGCGTCCATGGCCGCGGTGAGTGCACAAGTCTCCGTTTCTAGTCGGTTTCATGCTCAATCGGGGGAATTGGACTTGGATTTGGCGGGATTTTTGGTGGTGAAATCGTTGCCTCTGCGCAGGGTGTTCCTTACCCGACTGCTGAAGCTGTTGCTGCTGCCGCAGCTGCGCCAGTTGTGGCAGAAGGAAAGGGCAAGGCTAAGGGCGGTGACGTGTCTCCTGAGAAGGGCAGTTCTGCTGCGCCCTCTGGCGACGACGCTTCGCAGAGGTACTTTTTTGTTCTCCCTCACCTATCTGTTAATGTAGTTTAAAAAAATTATTTAGGATTTAAATTTTCTTGTGCAGCTGTGGGAGCGGCAGTGACGAGTCTTCAGACACGAGAGATTATGACACTGACCAAAAGGTACAGAAGAACTTGCTGTGACGCAAGGGAGCATTTTAAAGTTGCTTGTTTTTTTGCAATTACTATGTTTATGACTTTATTATGTGGTTTATATTGGCTCTCTTCAGGATTCGTCTGCACCTAAGAAGAGGAAATCTGGTAATACCTCAGCGGAAGGTGGGTCATCGGATGCTCAACTATTTGGTAGCTTCAGTTGTTCCTTTAGAAGATTGAATAATTACATTGGTATTTGCCAGGTGAACCGTCTCAAGCTGCTGCTGTTCCATATGCTGCTGTCGAGTCACCGTATCAGTTGAAGGGGAGGTCTGCCTCAAAGCTTCCAGTTTCTGCGCCTGGGCGGGCAGCACTTCCCAATGCCACGCCAAATCTGAACATAGGGATTGATCTTTGGAGTGCTTCTCAATCCTTAGCTGTGATCCCAGTGCAGGGGGAAGCAAATCCTGGCTTGGCGCTTGCCCGATGTGATGGTGTTGGTCAGCTGGTATGGAGATTCTTTTTTTCTAATTTTTATGGCAGCATCCAGAAAGTGATTTTTTGATGTGCGCCTGTTTTGGAATGCCTCGAAAGTCACGGCGTGAATGGTTTTTGTCTTACAATACATGTTTAAAGACCATGTTTCTGGGAATAAAATTCTATGAGACCAGGTCTCACGGGCCAGCATGTGAGACCCGTCCCGATGGATGACACGTCACGATGCCAATCCCAAAGCACGTGTAATCCCACTTTGCCTAATTACATTACACATTCCCGACTCCAATCATGTATACGTATCTAACGTGTTGTATGGGATACCTACAACTCGCACCCCATGAGCTAGGGCTCACATGCTGCTCTCATGCATGGCGGCGCCGGATGACCTCATCGCCGGCTGCTGCACGGTACTACGCAACCAAGACTTGTCGTCGATGGCCACGCCGAACCACCTCGCTAGCGGCCGCGTGGCTTCATGCTACCACGACTCCTAGCCATGGTCGCCCCAAAGGATCTCATTGCCGGTGGTTGTGTGGCACGATCCTATGATGACTTATTGTCCATGGCCGTATTGAAAGACCTCGCCGCCGGTAGACGCGTAGTGGTAACCGTGCGACAAGATGCATCCAGCTGCTATGTGACGCCGCACTCGTCCAAGACGACGGACTCCCGGCCGGTGGTTCTAGTGTCAGCTAATTAACACGCCTTGTTCGTCTAGGACTCTTCCACTCCCGGTGAGTGATCCATGCAAAGTTAGGCTGGTTGAGCGAGTACAGTAGTTCGCTGGCTAAACCAATCTTCAGATAGCTCATACTGAAACTTGAAAGTAATTAATCTACTAACTATGAAGGTTATATACAACTCCAAAGCCAAGAAGAACATATGGTGGTCGTGCACCAACACATCGCCGCGCTTGCAGCAGGAAAGGAATGTGTTGATGACGAGCAGCTGCATACGTCTTGGCACCCAGCCGGCGTTGAGGAGTTAGTCCCGCCCTCGGCGAGGACGTCTTGGTGCGTGACCACCATCAACAAGGAGTCGTCTTCCAGCATAGCCGCCATCGACGAGGTCTCCACCCAGCCACCGGCATTGGCGTCTTGGCGCGTGACCAACGTAAAGTCCGCCCAGCCAGCAACGCCGGTGGCGAGGTCTTCCAGCGTGGCCACTGACAGGAAGTCTCCACAGGGCCGTCTCGCGCGGATACTGGTGACGAGATCATTCGGCACGACCATGGACGAGTAGTTGTCAATGTGTCGTTCCGAGCGGCCACAGGCGATGAAGTCCTTTTGCTTGGCCGTCATCAACGAGAGCGAGAACAAGCAAATCCTAAATCGCTGTGTACTTGTGTACGTATACGTACCTGTTCAAGCGTAGGAATTGCATTCAGGAATTTGGTAATTAATGGGCAAAGTGGGAGTAGCTCTTTAAGATTGTGAATGCCACGTATCATTCATGGGGGCGGACCTCACGTGCTGGCCTGTGAGACCTGGTCTCATAGATTTTTTTTCCATGTTTCTGTGTTACTTATCTGATTCTACTGCTCTTAATCATTCCTATTTTGGCAGGATGAGCGTGAAATTAAGAGGGAGAGGCGAAAACAATCTAATAGGGAGTCTGCGAGGAGATCAAGGTTACGCAAGCAGGTAGTAATGGAACTATTACACCTCATTGCAAAAATACATGTGAACAATAAATGCTGCTGCTTCTCTTCATTTCTTAATTTGTATCAATTATGATGGTACTAGTGATGAACCTGGTAAACACTTATTTTTACCGTGAAAGGAACTTGGAGACTTAAACTATGATATTGCAGTTTTATGCCAAAAATTACTGTACCCAGGTTTCCCTACTGTTAGTATTGTTAAGCATATTGAAAACATGAGCAGTTGCACAGTGTGATAACTCTTCGGCAGCAGCAGTCACACATGCCTGCAGTGGCATGCAGAAGAGATAGGGAGCAATTAGTTTGTCGGATAGGAGATTAGCAGTATGCTAACCTTATCTTTTGTCTATTATCCTTTAGCTCTGTTTTTTATCTGTGTTATATCTGCCATCTCTCTATTCAGCAAATGGCTTAAGAAAGTTCCAGATCCACTATGTACCTCTCTCCTGAATCTCTTGTCCCTGCCAAGTGAATTTCATTGCTTAGCATTTGTCCTCAAATCATCACTGTTCGACGTCTCTGATGGTTGTTCAAACCTGCAGTGTACTAGTGCATATCATAATACTCCCTCCGTTCCATATATATAGGACTAATTTTCTATACTCCCGGGAGTATGTACTCCCATCTTCAATATACCCTGTAGACGCATTAATTATACCTCTTTATCATTCTCAATATACTTCATTAAATATTCTAGGATACCCCAATACGAGTTTTGTGGAAAAAAATATCATTTTTGACGTACTTTTTGCAATATACCTTTTTCACATACGAACAAATCAGTATATATGTAAACCTTTAAAAATATGTAGACTCACATAATTTTTTTCATGAAAATCATTTTAAGGTATCTAGTAGTTAATAATGAAGTATATTAAAAATAATAAAGAGGTATAAAAGATTCATATATGTGGTATATGAGGAGCGGGAGTACGTACTCTCAGGAGTATATAACTATTTTCCTATATATATATGTAATATATATATATATATATATATATATATATATATATATACATATACATATGTATATATACTTAATACTAAGTCAAACTATACAAAGTTTGACCAAGTTTATAGAGAAAAATATCTACATCTAGAATATCATTTTTGACACTATTAGATACATCATGAGACGCATATTCATATTATATATATTTGATACTGTAGATATAAATAGTTTTTTCGATTAACTTGGTTGAACTTTGAAAGTTTTGAGTTTTAAAAATATATGTATGCACTACATTATGGAACGGACGGAGTATGATTTAGCTTTATTGTGTATTTTCGAAAATCGGTTTCAGCATACCGCGTTCAAAATTCAGTAAAGTAGAAGTAGCATATGTAACAGCCCCCCCCTTTTTTAGGTTTGGTATTCACCTCTACGGAGGAAGCATACAGAACCACAAAGAGGATGGATATGCATCATGCATTCATCATTTTAGTTAACTGTCAAGTTAAATCTAACAGTGGATTAGGGAGTTAGATGAGGAACCTGCAAAAAAACTACCTTCTCAACTGGATGCTGCCATATTACTGGCAGGAGGGATTTAGTGCGCCATCTCGCTGTCGGAGGCCACAGGAAGGATTTGGCATGATCTCACCTCCTCACCAGATGCTGCCTTGTTGCAGTTGAATGGTCACAGTTCACCACGAGCCACCAGTTGATGGATCACATCATCTCGAGCGCGGAATCTTATTAGTGGATCAGAAGACTATGGTGACCCGTAGATCTTCAGATGTTGATTTGCAGAGCAGGGCCGGAATGCGGGGATTGCATTCTTCAAAAAGTATCGTATCTTCTTTCCCTAGGGAGAAAGCAGAAACCAGTCAAGTAATGATATGCACATGCAGACATGCTAGTGTTTGGCCTCTAGGTGGGCTTGACTTTTGTCACCTGAATCACCGGGCTATTCCTTATGCATTGCAAAGCCCAGTAGTTCAATAAATGTGGGTTGCTTAATATATAATTTGTATTCTGGTTATGCTAGTTTCTTGTACTTGGAAAATAAGCTGAATACTACATATCAAATCAGGCAATTTTCTTACAACTGCAGGCATACCAGTTTTTGACTGGGCTGCCTATCCTTCCCACACATTTTGAAATGTTTGTTGTACTGAAACTCAGTCAAATTTGCCGTCAAAATTGCCTTCCAGGAAAGACACCAGTTGTGACAGCTGCATAAGCCACACCTTCTGTTTTGTAAGCGGAATACTGAAGTGAGTAGATGCAGAACGAATATTGAACATTCATGTTATTTTGCACTTCTAGTAAAAGAAATGGCCCACAAATGTGCAATTACCCCCTTAAATTTTTTGGTTTGCTTAACCACCTGAGCTTCCAACACTTGGCACTTCATCCTTTGAGGTTGTTTTGGGAGTGGTTTCAACATCGTGGCCATCATGTAACTGAAATCGGTCGCAGGGGGAAGTTCTGGGTGGTAAGAGCATCTACAACTGGAATGGGATTATTTGGCCCCTTATAACTTGGACGCGTCCAGATGGTGTCTGCGCTTGTCCGTTTTGAACTCTCATTTGTCCGTGCACGCAGCCATGTCGCCCAAATGGGTGAAGAGTTGACACTCATAATATCTCAGAAGGGTAAAGCGGACTCAAAACTATTGGCGATAGTTGCATATTTGCTATATATTTCACCTCTAGAATTTGGTCCAGGCAGCTAAATTTTTGTTGATTTCTTACTTGCATGTTTCCATTGATGAGGTGTGCATGCAACCGCAGTAGAAGAAATTTAGAGATGACACCAGGAATTTTGTTGTAAAACATAATTCAAACTCTGAAAATCAGCTTCATAAAACTATAATCTATCCCTTTGAAATTTTGTTGATGGGGTAAGGTGCTGACCATCTCTTTTCTACTCTCCTCTGGAATGCCATCACGCACAGCCATGAATAGTATGACTAAGCAGAGCTGTACATAGTGACTTGCTGGGACATAAAATTACTATTCCCTTTGAATCCTTTGCGGTGGCATCTTAGTACTTACATTTGCAATAAAGGTCCTAATTATAAGTAATCCTTTTGCATTGACATGATTCTTTCCACTGTTTATCAGCAAGAGTGCGAGGAATTATCCAGGAAGGTTGCTGAGCTGACAACTGAGAACAACGCCCTCAGAACTGAGCTTGACCAGCTTAAGAAGGCCTGTGAAGATATGGAAGCACAGAATGCACAACTAATGGTGAGCACATGGCACTCCGCCCATACTTTGCCATATGTACATATGAGGAATGCCAATTTCATTCTTGGTAGTACTTGCCCTGATGGTATTCTAACTCTGAATGGTGAAATGATTCAGTCTCAGGAACCTGCTGCGGTCACAACCACACTGGGCATGAGCATCGCAGCGCCCAAAGTGCAGCAGCACGATGATGAGGGTAAACTTCATAAGAAGGCTAATAATAACAGCAACGGGAAGTACGTAGGTGGCAGCCACAAACTGGAGGCTAACCCTAGGTGAGAGACCCCACGAGGGAGTGACAGAGATGAGATGTGGTGTTCCTTTATCTAACCACAACACCCATCATCGATTCAAGGTGCTTTTAGCAGATGATGTTTTAGTTCACTTCTCACAGCTCACCGGGGGCCCTGAGAGTTGCCCCGTCGCAGCCATGTATTATTTATGGCTCGTTGCCGAGAAGAATGTGTAAACTGATTGGTGTACTAGAGCTTGCTAACTTTTCATGAGGATTCATATAACCTGCCAATTTGATGGCCTGATCGGTTGATCATATGCGTAACAAATAACCTTTACACTACGTCTGACACTTCCTCTAACAAGTTCTTTTTTTGAGGGGAAATGCCCTTGGGCACACTTTATTGTTTTCAAATAATAGTTACATCGAAGATGATGTGTGGAAGAAAAAAGCTAGGAGGATCACCGTCCTCAAAAACTACTCCCTCCGTTCCCAAATATTTGTTTTTCTAGACATTTCAAATGGTTACAACATACGAATATATGTAGACATATTTTAGAGTGTGTATTCACTCATTTTAGTTCGTATGTAGTCATTTGTTAAAATCGTTAGAAAGACAAATATTCGAGAATGAAGGGAGTACAACTTTAGAATCATAAACATGCTTAGCTAAATTATGTTTGACCCTATTGGTGTTACTAGGACGGTGCTGAAAGCTAACTGTACCTAGTCTTGTTGCTTGCTGGAAACAATCTACAAGTGGCCACCTAGTCTTGTTGCTTGCTGGAAACAATCTGCAAGTATGGCCACGGACAGTGCTGAAAGCTAACTGTACCTAGTCTTTGCTCGCTGGAAACAATCTGCAAGTATTGCCGTGGCCGAGCTCAAAACTTCATTCATACTAGTGCAAGCTTGAATTAATTCCAGTGAGACTCCATGATAACATTGCATCCTATATTTTCAAGCATTTTGCACAACTATTATTTCAGTTGTGCTAGCATCATACACATTATTCAGAAGCCATGAGCCACCTGCTACTGCCTTGCTTGCAATTTCGAATCACTGCTGTTGCTCCCGACCCATCATGAAAAAAAGATGCGTCCACGTTCATTTTGTACTCCCTCCGTTTTTAAATATAAGTCTTTTTAAAGATTTCAATAAATGACTATATATGAAGCAAAATAAATAAATCAACACTCTAAAATATGTCTATATACATCCATATGTAGTCTTTTATTGGAATCTGTACAAAGACTTACATTTAGGAAGGGAGGGAGTAGCTATCAGCCGAAGGTTTCTGCAATGATAGTCCACGTTCATCTTGTAGCTGTATGTGGCTGTATAATGCTCTGAGCAGCTGTAAAGTTTGATTTGATTGCGTCGATAGAGAATGTTGTCCTGCCAGGCGAAGCCACTGGGTGTTCTTTCATAAATTCTCTGCCACCGTATATACCAAGCGTTTATGACAATCGATTCTGCAACACCAAGGTTTGGAAGAATTAGTCTAGCATATATACCCGTGCGTTGCAATGGAAAAAACAATTGGGATGTCTACCAAAACACTCATCAATGCGACACTATAATATCCAAACGACACAAGCTGGCGGCAACCGGAAGGTGCATGCCGAGGTCTAGCAGAAATGCACATTAGTCCAGCATTAAAAATCCTGGTAAACGTGGATATTTTTGGTATGATTGTTGTTTGACAGTTTATTGAGACCATCCATGAATAAATCAAAGTTGAACAAAACCTAGACTGAAATCTACTTCATCGGTTCATCCCTTTTAGTTTCTTGGGGCTATCTCAGGAATTTGAACCAGCCCACTGTCCAATCTACGCACTTTTTTTTCTCTTGAAAAAATAGATTAGCTGTGTTAAAAAAAATGGATGAACTGGCTTACAGCAACAACCCCAGCGCATGCACGCGCACCCCTCGCTGAAGCTTCTTGGGAATTCAAAAATAACGCTCACAAATCTGTCCGAGATTCGTCAAAAAGGAAAAATCCGTTCGGGATTTTTTAGAAGGAAAAATCGAGCAATATAGTTTAATGAGCGGAATTGATCTCGTACTAGAGCTCACGCGTGTGCACTCGCGCGCATGCATGCACGATCTGATCCATTTCTCTTTTTTTTCCCGCTGTTCCTGCATGCAACGCTGACTTAGTTCCTAAGGATCCCATTTAATTAGCTAGCCAAATCAGCCAAATCAGCAGTCGTGCATGTCCCTTCTTCGTACCATCCGTCAGCCATGTTCATTACTCCATCCCATCTAAATTAGGAGGGCAGCCCACAAATCCATTTATAGCATCCGCATGTCCTTCCTAAATTAAGAGTTTTTCTCGATTTAATTGAAACTTGCATCAACCAACTGAGAGGGGTTTTTCAAGCGGTAGCTCAGCAAGGAGGCGCAAGGAGGCCCGGTGAGTGACTAGGAGTAGCAGAGGTGTCAAAGTTGAGGAAGAACGCCGACAACAGTAGCGATG
Organism: Triticum aestivum; assembly: GCF_018294505.1. Classification (NCBI taxonomy): domain Eukaryota; kingdom Viridiplantae; phylum Streptophyta; class Magnoliopsida; order Poales; family Poaceae; genus Triticum; species Triticum aestivum. The sequence goes on along the minus strand of NC_057797.1, from coordinate 350,354,741 downwards.
AAGACGTGGTCGATCCAGTTGATGTAGTGGCATAGAACTCGACCTCGTGGCCGGGGAGGAAGCATCGGACGGCGTCGGTGCTCCTGGCGCAGTCCTAGGTGGCGGGGAGGTCGTAGAGTGCGCGTGCAGAGGAGCAGGGACGGAGCCAGGAATTTGACATGGTGATGTAGGGTAGAACCCTAATCGCCTGATCTTTCACGAAAGGAGCGGATCCCGCGATGAACACGAAGAACACGGGAAAATCACTAAAACAACACAAGATAGTCACACATGTGCTAGATCCTCGGATACATAAGAGATCACACGGTACACGATTAACTAGGGACGATACAAGGGTAGCCGGTCTTCTCTGTGAGGAGGTCTTGATGTTCTTGTCCGCGAGGAGGTCTTGAATCCAAAGGGATCTTCTCCGAAGAGGCCGCGGTCTCTCTCGAGGAGTAGATCCGATGTGGATGAGCAATGCTCTATCTCTCAAATGAGCTAAACCAATGCTAACCCTAGCTAGAAGGAATAGGAGGGCTATATATAGTCTAAGTGCAAATGGAGGCGAAAGTAGGGGTACATGGGCCTTGGGCCCGAAACTGGACACAGCCAGGTACCAGACGTTCGCCGGGGACTGGTCGTTCGGTGTCTCATGAGCGTTCGGTCGTCCGGTCTCTCCGGACGTCCGCTGGATTCGTTCTGTGATGGGGGTGCCGGACGTCCGGTAGCTCCGGACTTCCGCTGATGTTGGCTCGGGTGCGGTCGCGCTGGTCATCCGGTCGGGGCCGGACGTCCGCTCCTTTGCCTCGGGTGTAGGGGCACCGGTCGTTCGGTCGGGACCGGACGTCCGCTCGCTGGGGCTCGGCTGATGCTTCAGGCGCCGGATGTCCGGTCCCGGCCGGTCGTCCGGTGGCTGGGACCTTTCCTGCACCCCTTCTTCTTCGTCTCTGTCTTCACGTCCATCTTCCTCTCCTTCTTCTCCTCGCTCCTTAACTTCTCCTTGATACCTGAGTATGCACAATGTGTCCATATGAGGTAGTAGCCATGTCTCATGTGCATCAAAGTGGAATTGTGAGAGGAGAGATGTCACCTCGGTTTCAAGAGCTCTTGCGCGTGCTCGTGTCATGGGTCCGAGTGGTGTCGTAGGAGATGTAGTTGGGTCCATGGGGATGACCTTGGGATGCTCCGCATCATCTCCTCTCCCTTGGGGAAGATCCGTCCTCAGATCAAATTCTTCATCACCATGGAAGGGGGAGAGATCTTTGACGTTGAAGATGTCGCTCATGTTGTACTTATCGCGCAGGATGTCGATCTTGTAAGCGTTGTCGTTGTAGCGTGCGAGCACCTTGAAGGGTCCATCCGCTCGTGGTCGAAGTTTGGACTTGCGTTCTTGTGGAAAGCGGTCCTTGCAAAGGTGTAGCCACACGAGGTCTCTGGAGTTGAATACCATAGGTTGCTTGTTGAAGTTGAGCTTGGTCACAAGGCGTTGAACTTGGTGCTCGATGATGTTTCTTGTATCTTCATGCACCTTCTTGAGATGTGTCGCTCGTGCACTTGTGTCCAAATTGATGCGCTCTTGGAGTGGTAGAGGTAGAATGTCCAATGGTGACAATGGGTTGAATCCGTAGACGACCTCGAAGGGGGACTTGCCGGTTGTTGAGTGTCTTGCTCGGTTGTAGGCGAACTCGGCGATAGGTAGGCACTCCTCCCACTCCTTGATGTTCTTCTTGATGAGTACTCGAAGTAGAGCGGAGAGTGTGCGGGTGATAACTTCCGTTTGGCCATCGGTTTGTGGATGATACGCCGTGGAGAAGAGTAGCTTGATTCCGAGCTTGGCGCATAATGTCTTCCAAAGTAGCTAAGGAACTTGACGTCGCTGTCCGAGACGATCGTTTTTGGCACTCCATGTAGACGCAATATTTCCCTACAAAAGAGATTGGCAACATGTGAAGCATCATCTATCTTGTTGCAAGGAATGAAATGTGCCATCTTGGAGAAACGGTCCACAACGACTGTGATGCCCCAAGACCGGAGCTTCAGACGCCTTCCTTTTATCGTGTTGTCGTTGTGTGTTTGAACTGTTTGTTGCCTTGATCGGATCAGTGTCATTGTCATATTTTGCTTCTTGTATCATGTTCATCTTTTGGTTTATTGCATTGCCATGCCCATCATTGTCATGTTGCATTTGTGCCTCTTGTATTTTTGCATTCTCATAATCATCATGTGCATTGTCATATTCATGCATGTCACTTTGTTGGATGCTCCATGTATGATCATGCATCATCACCTCCTCCTTCCTTCTTCTTTCTTTCATTTTGGCAAGTGACCTTTTCCCCTCCTCAAGAAATGTTCATTCTTTTCCGGATGCTAGTTCACCATGCCTAAACCCTCTCTGTCAAATTTAAGATCCTTTGGAGTTGTTTTGGTTAGGTTCAAAAATGCCTCAAGTTTGAATCATATTCAAACTTGTTTTATTTTTCTACCCCTAAAAATGTCCAAACCAATTTTATCAAATAGAGCTCATTTTCAGGATCATGAGAATATTTTTATATTTCTCTAGACCATCTCCTTTACCCCCTGCTCTTTCCTTTTTGTATTTCTGTCTGAAGAAATGTAAAAGAAAAGTAATAGCAGTAGCAGTGCCAGGCCGGCCAACCAACAGCCTGGCATGCTGCCAGTCGGGCCTTCCCTGCGGCCCACCTAGGCCCAGCCTCCAGTGGCCCAAGGCCCAGCGCCGACGCTGGTAACCCTAGTCGATCCCCACGTGCACTCTTTCTCCTCGACCCCTCCTCCTCGTTCCTCCTCCCGCCGCCACTCTCACCACGCGCGCATTGGGACAGGGAGAGGAGCTCCCCTCGACGTCCAATCCCCTCATCGCCTCCACCGCGAGACCCTCGCGCCCTGCTGCCCCGTCGTCCTCACGCAACCGCATGACAGCTGGAGCGCCGCCTCCCACGCTCCTCCCTCCTCTCGCCGCGCCATGGAGCTCCGCCACCTCCTCTCGCGTTGCGTGCACCCCTTCCACCATCGCCCTCGCCTTCCTGCCATGGCCACGGCTCCCCGCCGAGCCGCCCCTTGCCGTCTCCGGCCAACTTCACGAGCGCCGCCATCCACACCTCGCCGCTGTTGTGATCTGCTCCGCCCTGAGCGCCTCCTCTACCTCGACGTCGAGCCAAACCGGGAACCGCTCCGCTCCTTGCTGGACCCCGCTCACCGGCGTCCCATTCCTGTCCGGATCCAGAGGACCCCTGTCGTCGTTGCTGTCCCTGTGTCGTTGCTGCCTTCTGTCGAGCACGAGCTCGATCCCTTGCTTCCATGCATCGAAGGGACGAGGCCCGTTGACCACTCCTGGGCTGGCAGTGCCTCCAGATCCTCCTGTGTCCCAGCTTCGCATCCACAGCCGACCTCTCCTTGAGCCCCTATCGCCACTGCAACCCTTGTTGCTCCTCTGCTGGAGGCCAGCACCACCCTCGATGCCTGGCAAGATGCACCCTGGGTTTTGCCAAGACCCTACGTTGGACCTTGTGGACGACTACAGAACCTGAGACCAGGATTTTCGCCAAGTCCCTCGACGACAAGTGCATGACTATGCGGATTGTACCAAGTACCCCTTCGTTTCGTCGAGACCGGCAAGTCTGAAGACCGCGTGTACCTTTACCGTTGCCAAGTACCTATCGAATCCGACAAGTACCCTGATGGCATGTGTACCACTACGCTCGAAGACCTTGGATGCGCCAAGTTCCTGTACCGGTGACTCGAACATCTATGAAAACGTGTACCTCTACCGCCGCCTTCAGAATCGCCAAGAACGCCAAGTACCCCGACGCCCGATGCCTAGAACGACTACCGTTGTTGTGGATCCGACAAGACCAAGTGTATGACTATCGTCGACATGGATTCGTCAAGTACCTCTCCAAAAAACGGAACATGTACCACTACGTCCGGAGGCATCGGATCCGTCAAGTCCAACAACGAATTTGTACAACTATCGGCGACCCCAAACGACTACGAAACGTGAACCTCTACTTCCCCTCCAAAACGTGTCCCACTACCGTCGTCGAGATCGCGAGAACCTCTACCGTCGACCCTAGAGCATGCGAGAACGACTACTTCCACTACCGCCATCGTGAGAACGCCTACCTCCCTCTACGAACGAGAACCGTCCCCTTTGCACGCTCAGAAGGTATAACCCCGAGACGAAGCCGTGGACCGAATGCATGTGTTGTATGAGATGCATGGTTGGTTGTTGTATTCGCGCGTGAACCTTAGTTGTTCCTCCTCGTTTCCATGCCGTCGACACATGGGAACCCGGTAACCGGGAGCACCCCATCGTTCTTTGCATGACACGCTCCCGTCACACTTGTTCTTTTCCACCGGTATCTCAATCGAGTTTTTGGAACCGGAACGTTGCCGTGGCACCGTTTCCGTTATCGTCGCCGTGGCACCCTTTCTTTCCGCCACGATGGCAAATGCTCCATATAATGCTCTTATCAACATTTTCTTTAAAACTTGCATAATTTTGCACATGTCATCCGCATCATGATAACAACATTAAGGATGTTTAAAATTGTTGTTTGCTTTAAATTGCTAATTGCATATGGGGTTTTATCGGAATTGTTGTTTGGCGTTCCGGCCTCATTTAAACTTGACTAAATAGATAATTTCCTTATGCTCTCCTCTTGCCATGTTTAGCAACATTTAATATTGTTGAGTACCTAAACGAGATCGAACTAAATAACTTGAATGTGGTGTTCCATCAATATGCAACTCGTTGCATATTGAGCTCCACTTAATTTGTAGGATTGTTTGTGCATTTTGCCATGCCATGCCTCATTAAACCGACATGCATCATACTTGGTTGTGCATCATGCCATGTTCATGTGTTGGTTGTTTACTATGTTGTGTGCTTCTTTCCGGTGTTGCTTCTTCGGGTTGGTTTCGATAATGTCGCGTTTGTGAGGATCCGTTCGACTACGTCCGTTTGTCTTCTTCATGGACTCGTTCTTCTTCCTTGCGGGATCTCAGGCAAGACGACCATACCCTCGAAATCACTTCTATCTTTGCTTACTAGTTGCTCGCTCTATTGCTATGCCTATGCTGCGATACCTACCACTTGCTTTATCATGCCTCCCATATTGCCATGTCAAGCCTCTAACCCACCTTGTCCTAGCAAACCGTTGTTTGGTTATGTTACCGCTTTGCTCAGCCCCTCTTATAGCGTTGTTAGTTGCAGGTGGAGATTGGAGTTTTTTCCTTGTTGGAACATGTTTATTGTTGGGATATCACAATATCTCTTATTTAATTAATGCATCTATATACTTGGTAAAGGGTGGAAGGCTCGGCCTTATGCCTGGTGTTTTGTTCCACTCTTGCCGCCCTAGTTTCCGTCATACCGGTGTTATGTTCCTTGATTTTGTGTTCCTTACGCATTTGGGTTATAATGGGAACCCCTTGACAGTTCGCCTTGAATAAAACTCCTCCAGCAATGCCCAACCTTGGTTTTACCATTTGCCACCTAGCCTTTTTCCCTTGGGAGTCGCGCTCTCGAGGGTCATCTTTATTTTAATCCCCCTGGGCCAGTGCTCCTCTAAGTGTTGGTCCAACCTGTCAGCCGCCAGTGGCCACCAGGGGCAACTCTGGGTTGGCCTACCGGAAGTTTGGACAATCCGGTGTGCCCTAAGAACGAGATATGTGCAGCTCATATCGGGATTTGTCGGCACATTCGGGTGACTTTGCTGGTCTTGTTTTACCATTGTCGAAATGTCTTATAACCGGGATTCCGAGACTAATCGGGTCTGCTCGGGAGAAGGAATATCCTTCGTTGACCGTGAGAGCTTGTGATGGGCTAAGTTGGGACACCCCTGCAGGGTTTTGAACTTTCGAAAGCCGTGCCCGCGGTTATGTGCAGATGGGAATTTGTTAATGTCCGGTTGTAGAAAACCTGAAACTTATCTTAATTAAAATGCATCAACCGCGTGTGTAGCCATGATGGTCTCTTCTCGGCGGAGTCCGGGAAGTGAACACGGTGTTGGAGTTATTCTTGAACGTAAGTAGTTCCAGGATCACTTCTTGATCATAGATTCTCAAACGTGCTTTGCCTTCTCTTCTCGCTCTCTTTTGCTTAAGTTAGCCACCATATATGCTAGTGCTTGCTGCAGCTCCACCTCATACCTTTTCCCTACCCATAAGCTTAAATAGTCTTGATCGCGAGGGTTTTGGAAGTATCTGTGAGTCATGGGGACTCAGCAATCTCGCACCCTCGCGATCAAGACTATTTAAGCTTATGGGTAAGGTAAAAGGTATGAGGTGGAGCTGCAGCAAGCGACTAGCATATATGGTGGCTAAACATACGCAAATGAGAGCGAGAAGAGAAGGCAAGGCATGGTCGATAAAACTATGATCAAGAAGTGATCCTAGAACAACCTACGTCAAGCATAACTCCAACACCGTGTTCACTTCCCGGACTCCGCCGAGAAGAGACCATCACGGTTACACACGCGGTTGATGTATTTTAATTAAGATAAACTTCAGGTTTTCTACAACCGGACATTAACAAATTCCCATCTGCCCATAACCGCGGGCACGACTTTCGAAAGTTCAAATCCCTGCAGGGGTGTCCCAACTTAGCCCATCACAAGCTCTCATGGTCAACGAAGGATATTCCTTCTCCCAAGACAATCCGATCAGGCTTGGCATCCAGGTTACAATACATCCTCGACAATGGTAAAACAAGTTCAGCAACACCGCCCGAATGTGCTGACAAATCCCGATAGGAGCTGCACATATATCGTTCTAAGGGCACACTCAGATGAGCTCTCCATACAACTAAAACCAAACCTCGAGTTTCCCCGAGGGGGCGCTGCACAGGGCTCTAGTTTGGACCAACACTCAGAGGAGCACTGGCCCGGGGGGGGGGGGTTTAAATAAAGATGACCCTTGAGTCTGTAGAACCCAAGGGAAATAAAAGGCTAGGTGGCGAATGGTAAAACCAATATTGGGCATTGCTGGAGGAGTTTTATTCAAGGCGAACTGTCAAGGGGTTCCCATTATAACCCAACCGCGTAAGGAACGCAAAATCCGGGAACATAACACCGATATGACGGAAACTAGGGCGGCAAGAGTGGAACAAAACACCAGGCATAAGGCCGAGCCTTCCACCCTTTACCAAGTATATAGATGCATTAATTAAATAAGAGATATTGTGATATCCCAACAAAATATCCATGTTCCAACATGGAACAAACTCCAATCTTCACCTGCAACTAACAACGCTATAAGAGGGGCTGAGCAAAGCGGTAACATAGCCAAACAATGGTTTGCTAGGACAAGGTGGGTTAGAGGCTTGTTTCAACAATATGGGAGGCATGATAAGCAAGTGGTAGGCATCGCAGCATAGGCATAGCAAAAGAGCGAGCAACTAGCAAGCAAAGATAGAAGTGATTTCAAGGGTATGGTCATCTTGCCTGAGATCCCGCAAGGAAGAAGAACGAGTCCATGAAGAAGATAAATGGACGTAGTCGAACGGGTCCTCACAAACACGACGTTAACTGAACTAACCCGAAGAAGCAACACCGGAAAGAAGCAAACAACATGGTAAACAAGCATCACATAAGCATGGCATGATGCGCAAACAAGTATGATGCATGTCCGGTTTAAAGAGGCATGGCATGGCATGGCAAAATGCACAAGCAATCCTACAAATTAAGTGGAGCTCAATATGCAACGGGATGCATATTGACGGAACACCACATTCGAGTTACTTAGTTCGATCTCGTTTATGTACCGAACAAGATTAAATGTTGTTAGCATGGCAAGAGGGTGATGCAAAGTAAAACTACCCATCTAGTCATGTTTAAATGAGACCGGGAACAACAAACAACAAACCCGGAAACTCCTCATGAGCATATTTTGGTTATGGTACTGTTCTTCCCTAAACCATATTTTATAGTTGTTAAACATGCAAAGTGAGGCCACCATGTTAAACTAGGCATTTTTCCACCCCATTTACATATAAAGTTTGTTAGGTTTGGAGCTACGGTTATTTAGTTATGATTTAAACCGTTTTAGCAAGTTATTTAAGCAAATTTAAACAAACAACATTTTAAAGATTTTAAACATAGATGAAAGTTGCAAATTATGAAACTAGACACAATTTTAAGCATTTTTCATATATAAAGTGTTTTAAAATGATGCACTGTTTGAGAGATATGATATGCATGAACAACAGGGGGTATTCTGTAAAACTGCCAACTCTGGATAAAAGACAAAGTCACCAGAGCCTAAAAAAAGACTCTGGGCCGAATCTGGCCGGCCCAAAGTGCACAGGGGGGTTCTCACCCAGTGGGCCTGGCCCAGATCGGGAGGGAGGCTGCAGGAGGGGCGCTGGGCCCTGGCGACTCGAGAAAGAGGGCGTAGTCAACATGCTAGCGAAATAGGGGGGTTGAGACGCTCGTCCTCCTCTGCATCTGCTTCGATGCAGAGGACGCCGACGATGTAGGAGGCCGCATCAGCGGGTCTGGCGGCGGCTTGAAGGATGGAAGCAGGGGCGTCTGGGGAAGAAGCACGGGCGGCACATGAGGAGATCGGGCACGACGTGAAGCTCCAAGGGGAGGACATGGCGGGTCCCTGGGTGGCGGAGGCGTCGGCAGGAGGTTCCCGACGAGGTGAACTCCGGCGGCGGGACGAGCTTGGCAGGGCGACGACTCTCTGGTGGCCAACGGCTCATGACGTCGCTGTGGGGCTCGATTTCCTGCAAAGAAGAGGGCAAGGGCAGAGCTTAGAGGGAGAGCCACGGGAGGAAATCGAAGAGAAGGGCTGACAGAAAGAGGAGGGACGGCGAGGACGGCCTGCTGGTTGTTGTTGCTCGTCGGCAGCGGCTGGGTCGACGACGGGGTCGAGGTGCACCTCGGGCGCCATGGAAGGAGCTTGGCGGTGCAGGGCTTCGCGACTGCGAGCTCCAGGACATGGGAGGAGATGGCCATTGGGAACAGGGAGAAGGAGGCTGCGGCGCGGGGCTTGGTGAGGTGCTGTTGCGCGAGGAGTCCGGCGAGGAGGCAGGAGGGCCAAGCCGTGGAGGCCTCGGGCGGCTGCAGGGGCTCGGGCTCCTCGATCCAGATCGAGGCGAGGAGGGGCTATGCTCTGGATTGGCTGGTGTTTGAACGAGAGAGGAATCTGGGATCAGGGAGAATGCTACTAGTTCGGTGTGGAACCCGAGGAAGAGAGTGGCAGCGGTGGGATGGATCCCTAGAATATTGGGATTTGGTCTAGGATTAGACTAGCTATATATAGTAGGTGGGTTTGACTAGGGGCTATCTCGTCCCTCCAATCGTAATCGAACGGACGGAAAAAAATAGTTAGGGAGCCCAATTAACAAAATGGAGAAGTTTTGTAGATGTTTGGGGATGATCCGGACACAACGGTAATGACTGTCCGGGTCGGGTCCGGGACAGATTTCGGACGCGCGCGAGGAGGGGTCGGTGCACTATGCGAAGAGGGGTTAGGTTGGGTCTGGCGGATTGTTAAGAGCGGGTTGGTCTGAGAGAAGAGGGGAGAGATGCAGCCCGACACGGTTTCCGAAGACCGAAAACGTCCGATGTTAGATGGGCTATAATGCCGCTATAGTTTAACGGTTGGGCTATCAAACGAACTCTGAATGCGATGAAACTTGACAGGCGGTCTATCTACACTAAAATAATACCGCACGCCAACTTTCGTCCCATTCCGAGAACATTGTCCGGCCACTTATAAAATAATATTCGGACGTGCCGCGGGCGCGTGCGAGTGTGTCTGGGTTCTGAATGGACAACAGACGGAACTGGGGAAACCCGGACGGATGCAAGTTTTGAAAACATGATGATGCAATGCACATGATGACATGATAATATGCAACACGCAAGCAAATGACAAACCAACAACAGCAAATAAGCGGAGGACACCTAGCACATCGGTCTCGGGGCGTCACAACAGTCCACCACTACGATAGGATCTCGTCCCGAGATCTAGAATGGCACCGGAGGGAAAACGAAAAAAAGAAAGAGGAGAGGTAAAACTAAGTTGCTTCTACGACAAACGAGTGAGAACAAGGAACCTTGAAAAGGTTAAGCCATTTTGAGAAAAGAATACAATGAAGATGACGAAGTTGAAAACACTCCGTTAGCAAAAGAGGAACAAGGAACAACAAATTCGGACAGCACTCCGGTTGAAAAGAGATGAAAGACTTGATAAAACGAAAAGAAGTTGAGGAAAGGGCACAACACTCTGGTTAAAAACAAGATAGAGAGGGAAAAGAATGGTATAATTTGGGCAACACTTCGACTGAAAATGGAAGGAACTGAATATGATCTTGACAAACAAGATGATGGGTTGAAGAGAGCAACATCACAATGCCCCCGGAACAAAAGTAAGAATGGAATCAAAAGAACGGAGGAGAAAACAACATCTTCTAACTCAAAAGAGCTTGAAAAGCATCTTTAGGAGAAGAGTCGAACGGAGTTGTTGGAAAAAACCAACAACGAAAAGAGTAAGCTTGATGTGGGCTTAAGGAAAACATCTCAAAACTGAGGTGAAATTCTGCCACTAACGGAAATAAAAGATTGGATTGATATGAACAAGGATACGAGAAACTTAATTCACTAGGAGGGTAACTGAAGAATTTGGGTCATTTATGAGCACCATAATTAGCAACAATCCCAAAGGAAGGCTTTAGGTGAAATATATACCAAAATAACTCCAAGCGAGAAAATGATGGGTTTAAATATCTCATTCCTGACAACTTTTGAATCATGAAACATGAAAGAAAATCATCAAGAATGACATAACACCACCTCAAATGATACTGCAGAAAGAATTGCACTATCGAATGCAATAAGAGGAATACTTGAGCTCCTCTGAAGAGAAACTCAATGAACACTTCGAGAAGGAATTAAATCCTTGATGAACCATCATGTAGAACCTCCATGAAGAACTCCGGTAACAAAAGGATAACGAAAAGAAAGCGAAGTTGAAAACACAAGGTGAAACCTTGTAATGATTTAGATGGATCTCCGTGATAATTAGAGCTTGGATCTCCGAGAAAGAAAAGATGATCAAAAGAAAAACAATAATTTTGATGAACCTCCGGAGTAAGGAATTAATCACTTGGATGAAACAAGAATAAGAATTACCTTATGCCCATCCTTCACCAATTAAATTGATGACAAACAATGGATTTGGCATACTACTTATTCTCGTAGAAAGGATTAAGATAGATATAGCGCAAACTTGAGAAAGTCTTCAACGAACCACCGGAAGGATTGAAAACAACGAATAAATTGATATGATTACGAATGACGAGAACTCTTGAACGAACCACCGTAAGAATTAAAATGAACGAAGAGAAGATAAAGAAAACACCGGGAAGAATTAGCAAATGAATGAAGGTGCTTGAGAGAATTTATATATGAGAGAACGAAGAGATCATGCACTGATTAGAGGATATTAGATCGATGCACCGGTAAAATTTAGAGAATGAGAGCTGAAAGCTGGAATGAATAACTCTGAGATGATGGGCTCCGGATAATCAGACTGAAAAGACTACTGGATTGCTCCGGAAGGATGAAAAGAATTCCCACAATCGAAAATAATTATGAGAGGATGGCCTTGAACTAGAACCACAAATCTCTGGGAGAACGGATAAGATATGGAGGTAAAACTCTTCTTCGGTCTTCAAATGCAGAGAATGATGATGAGAAAACACCACCATGAATTATTTAGACACTCCGGAAGAATCAAAACGAAGAGGTTGAGCCAACGATGAAAAGATTTTGACAGATCTTGGAGAAGACATTTGACTGATGATAACTCATTCTTACGTCAAACTTTGAAAAGAACTTTAAGGATATCTCCGGGAGAATAGAAGAGTCAGGTAAGATCCTGGAAAAGACCTGTGGGTTAGGGCCCATTCAAAAGAAACATCGTAGAATGATTCAAAAGAGAGAAAGCACCGGTTGAATTAAATGACTTGAATGAGGGAACATCCTCGAAAGAGCTTGAACGAATGTAGAGTGGAAACACGAATCTTCGAGATATCTTCAGCACTCCGGAATAATAAATAGCGAGAAGTGGAATGATAATGAGGTGCACCGGCATGAGAAAGCATTAAAACAAGGAAAAAAAGGTATGATCAACAAAACTTGACTTGAATCCACTGGAGAAGAAAAAGAACGAAGAACGATGAACTTGAAGCTCCGTTAGAATCTTCATGAGAATCACCGGGTAAGAACTTGAAGGAAAAGAATGGAGAGACTTCACATGAATCAAAGAATCAAATGATACTTGATTAAGAAATCTGAGTCCTTGAAGAAAAAGGGTGGGTGGGTGGGAAAAACAAAGACAACTTGGGATGGACGAAACGAACAACATTGAGAAAGTTGAGATTGAATCTTGCGGATGTTGAAAATGAACGGATCCGCTTGAAGAGAAAACACACTGGTTGAACAAGATTTACATGACAATCTCAATTATCAAGAAGGATTAGTATTCACATAGGAATATGAGAACACCACTTAGGAAAGGTATGGAATCAACATTTGACTTCGAAGCAACTCGAATACCACAACTCAAAACAAAACAAAGGATTGGCTTGCAAATAAGCCGGAACAAACATATGATAGAGATTTCTTCCAAAGTTTTTGTGGTGGGGCCTACACGGGCTCGATCGTACATCACCATCATGTACAAGGCAGTGCACATGACATACGAAGCGTCCCTGAGTCGGCATAGCCAAGGACTCTTTAAGACACAAAGAGACCACTGTAAAACCAACCGTGGATAGGCGGACCACTAGACGTCGAACCCCAATTTCATATCATACATCTGTCGGAAAGATATCCTAAGAGCTACTTGAATTCCCACTTATAAACTCCCAAAACTTTCCGGTTATGCAATCGGGTGTTGGGGATACAGGGGAAGCATAATATCTCACCCAAAACTAGCAAATCCTACATCCAGCTGTATCCATCCTTCAACACATAACCAAGAAACCTTCGGAAATCGTTTTTCTCAACCTTCGAAAAGCATCCGTTATACGAGTTATGGCAATACTCCCGAACTCCCGCCACAGTACTGGGTGGCGTCGAGGTTATCTCACCAACAACTGCATAAAAGAGATTTTCGATGTCGGCGAAACTAAACTCAGGTATTCCAGAACTGCAGCGATAAAATTGTGATGACAACACCTCGGAGCTCAACTCCCTGGGACACTGCCACAACCCCTAAATGACAGGAGGCACCAAGAACAATGTTCTCGTCACAAATCGATCGGAACGATTCCAAGATACCCACGTGATCCTAATTTTTTTTGTGAAATTTGAGAAGAGAAGAGACAAAACTCTACGTCAGGATGCCTCACCAGAGCGACGAAGGGACCAAGGAGTAAAAATAAGTCCTCACTCTCTGATATATATAATCCTAAATGACTCAAAACATTTCTAGACTCAATAACGCCAGCGATTCGATCAAGCAGGGGGCTCCTAAGGTCGGGGAAGGCTCTGATTACCAACTTGTAATGCCCTCGATGTGGCTATATCTCCCACGTGTCGAAGCACGACTTAGAGGCATAACCGCATTGAAAGCAATGTCGCAAGTGAGGTAATCTTCGCAAACAACCCATGTAATACAATAAGGGAAAAGATACATAGTTGGCTTACAATCGCCACTTCACACAATACATGAATAAAGCATTACATTCATCCAAATACACTCAAGGTCCGACTACGGAACCAAAATAAAAGAAGACTACCCCAAATGCTACACAGATCCCCGATCAGCCCCAACTGGGCTCCACTATTGATCAACTAGAACGAAACAACACAAAGGACCAGATCTTCATCGAGCTCCTCCTTGAGCTTGGTTGTGTCACCTGCATGGTTCAACGGCACCTGCAAGCTGGTTTTGGAAGTATCTGTGAGTCATGGGGACTCAGCAATCTCGCACCCTCGCGATCAAGACTATTTAAGCTTATGGGTAAGGTAAAAGGTATGAGGTGGAGCTGCAGCAAGCGACTAGCATATATGGTGGCTAAACATACGCAAATGAGAGCGAGAAGAGAAGGCAAGGCACGGTCGATAAAACTATGATCAAGAAGTGATCCTAGAACAACCTACGTCAAGCATAACTCCAACACCGTGTTCACTTCCTGTACTCCACCGAGAAGAGACCATCACGGTTACACACGCGGTTGATGTACTTTAATTAATATAAACTTCAGGTTTTCTACAACCAGACATTAACAAATTCCCATCTGCCCATAACCGCAGGCACGGCTTTCGAAAGTTCAAATCCCTGCAGGGGTGTCCCAACTTAGCCCATCACAAGCTCTCACGGTCAACGAAGGATATTCCTTCTCCTAAGACAATCCGATCAGGCTCGGCATCCAGGTTACAAGACATCCTTGACAACGGTAAAACAAGTCCAGCAACACCGCCCGAATGTGCCGACAAATCCCGATAGGAGCTGCACATATCTCGTTCTCAGGGTACACTCCGATGAGCTCTCCATACAAATAGAACCAAACCTCGAGTTTCCCCGAGGGGGCGCTGCACAGGGCTCTAGTTTGGACCAACACTCAGAGGAGCACTGGCCCCCCCCCCCCGGGGGGGGGGTTAAATAAAGATGACCCTTGAGTCTGCAGAACCCAAGGGAAATAAAAGGCTAGGTGGCGAATGGTAAAACCTGTTGGGGAACGTAGCAAAAATTCAAAATTTTCCTACGTGTCACCAAGATCTATCTATGGAGAGACCAGCAACGAGTAGAAAGAGAGTGCATCTACATACCCTTGTAGATCCCTAAGCGGAAGCGTTCAAGTGAACGGGGTTGATGGAGTCGTACTCGTCGTGATTCAAATCACCGATGATCAAGTGCCGAACGCACGGCACCTCCGCGTTCAACACACGTACAGCCCGATGACGTCTCCCACGCCTTGATCCAGCAAGGAGAGAGGGAGAGGTTGAGGAAGACTCCATCCAACAGCAGCACAACGGCGTGGTGGTGGTGGAGGAGCGTGGCAATCCCGCAGGGCTTCGCCAAGCACCGCGGGAGAGGAGGAGGACTTGGGAGAGGGGAAGGGCTGCGCCAGAACTTCGTGTGAAGCTCCCATGCGTCTCCCCACTATATGTAGGGGTGGAGGGGCTGGTTTCTTGCCCTCCAAGTCCATTGGGGCGTTGGCCAAGGTGGGAGGAAAGAAATCCCATCATTTCCTTCCCCACCGATTGTTATCCCCCCTTTTAGGGATCTTGATCTTATCCCTTCGGGATATGATCTTATTCCTTCTAAGGGGGGATCTTGGTGCGCCTTGACCAGGGGTGTGGGGCCTTGCCCCCACTACCCACGTTCATGTGGGTCCCCCCATGCAGGTGGGCCCCACTCCGGAACCTTCTAGAACCTTCCCGGTACAATACCGAAAAATCCCGAACATTTTCCGGTGGCCAAAATAGGACTTCCCATATATAAATCTTTACCTCCGGACCATTCCGGAACTCCTCGTGACGTCCGGGATCTCATCCGGGACTCCGAACAACATTTGGTAACCACATACAAACTTCCTTTATAACCCTAGCGTCATCGGACCTTAAGTGTGTAGACCCTACGGGTTCGGGAGACATGTAGACATGACCGAGACGTTCTCCGGTCAATAACCAACAGCGGGATCTGGATACCCATGATGGCTCCCACATGTTCCACGATGATCTCATCGGATGAACCACGATGTGAAGGACTTAATCAATCCCGTATTCAATTCCCTTTGTCTATCGGTATGTTACTTGCCCGAGATTCGATCGTCGGTATCCAATACCTTGTTCAATCTCGTTACCGGCAAGTCACTTTACTCGTTCCGTAACACATCATCCCGTGATCAACTCCTTGGTCACATTGCGCATATGATGATGTCCTACCGAGTGGGCCCAGAGATACCTCTCCGTTTACACGGAGTGACAAATCCCAGTCTCGATCCGCATAAAACAATAGATACTTTCGGAGATACCTGTAGTGCACCTTTATAGTCACCCAGTTACGTTGTGACGTTTGATACACCCAAAGCACTCCTACGGTATCCAGGAGTTACACGCTCTCATGGTCGAAGGAAGAGATACTTGACATTGGCAAAGCTCTAGCAAATGAACTACACGATCTTTGTGCTAGTCTTAGGATTGGGTCTTGTCCATCACATCATTCTCCTAATGATGTGATCCCGTTATCAACGACATCCAATGTCCATAGCCAGGAAACCATGACTATCTGTTGATCACAACGAGCTAGTCAACTAGAGGCTCACTAGGGACATATTGTGGTCTATGTATTCACACGTGTATTACGATTTCCGGATAATACAGTTATAGCATGAATAAAAGACTATTATCATGAACAAAGAAATATAATAATAACACTTTTATTATTGCCTCTAGGGCATATTTCCAACAGTCTCCCACTTGCACTAGAGTCAATAATCTAGTTCACATCGCCATGTGATTAACACTCACAGGTCACATCGCCATGTGACTAATACCCAAGAGTTTTAGGTTTGATCATGTTGCTTGTGAGAGAGGTTTTAGTCAACGGGTCCGAACCTTTCAGATCCGTGTGTGCTTTACAAATCTCTATGTCATCTCCTAGATGTAGCTACCACGCTCTATTTGGAGCTATTCCAAATAACTGTTCTACTTGGAGCTATTCTAAATTGTTGCCCCATAATACGTATCCGGTATCTCTTCTTAGAGCTATCCGGATAGGTGTTAATCTTGCATCGACGTAACCTTTACGACGAACTCTTTTACCACCTCCATAATCGAGAAAATTCCTTGGTCCACTAGTTACCAAGGATAACTTTGACCGCTGTCTGTGATCCATTCATGGATCACTCTTGTACCCCTTGACTGACTCATGGCAAGGCACACTTCAGGTGCGGTACTCAGCATGGCATACTGTAGAGCCTATGTCTTAAGCATAGGGGACGACCTTCGTCCTTTCTCTCTATTCTGCCGAGGTCGAGCTTTAAGTCTTAACTTCGTACCTTACAACTCAGGCAAGAACTCCTTCTTTGACTGGTCCATCTTGAACACCTTCAAGATCATGTCAAGGTATGTGCTCATTTGAAAGTATTATTAAGCATTTTGATCTATCCTTATAGATCTTGATGCTCAATGTTCAAGTAGCTTAATCCAGGCTTTCCATTGAAAAACACTTTCAAAATAACCCTATATGCTTTCCAGAAATTCTACGTCATTTCTGATCAACAATATGTCAACAACATATACTCATCAGAAATTCTATAGTGCTCCCACTCACTTCTTTGGAAATACAAGTTTCTCATAAACTTTGTACAAACCCAAAATCTTTGATCATCATCAAAGCATACATTCCAACTCCGAGATGCTCACTCCAGTCCTTAGAAGGATTGCTGGAGCTTTGCATACTTATTAGCATCTTTCGGGATTGACAAAACCTTCCGGTTGTATCACATACAACCTTTCCTCAAGAAAATCGTCGAGGAAACAATGTTTTGACATCCTATCTGCAAGATTTCATAAATAATGCAGTAATCGCTAATATAATTCCAACAGACTCTTAGCATCGCTACGAGTGAGAAAATCTCATCGTAGTCAACTCCTTGAACTTGTCGGAAAACATCTTAACGACAAGTCGAGCTTTCTTAATGGTAATTCTTACCATCATTGTCTGTCTTCCTTTTAAAATCCATCCGTACTCATCTGCCTTACGACCATCGAGCCGTTCTGCCAAAGTCTTCACTTTGTTTTCATACATGGATCCTCTCTCGGATTTTATGGCCTCAAGCCATTTATCGGAATCCGGGCCCACCATTGCTTCTCCATAACTCGTAGGCTCATTGTTGTCTAGCAACATGACTTCCAAGACAGGATTACGTACCACTCTCAAGTAGTACGCATCCTTGTCATCCTACGAGGTTTGGGAGTGACTTGATCTGAAGTTTCATGATCACTATCATAAGCTTCCACTTCAATTGGTGTAGGTGCCACGGGAACAACTTCCTGTGCCCTGCTACACACTGGTTGAAGTGATGGTTCAATAACCTCATCAAGTCTCCACCATCCTCCCACTCAATTCTTTCGAGAGAAACCTTTCCTCGAGAAAGGACCTGATTCAAGAAACAATCCTTTATTGCTTTTGGATCTGAGACAGGAGGTATACCCAACTGTTTTGGGTGTCCTATGAAGATGCATTTATCCGCTTTGGGTTCTAGCTTATCAGCCTGAAACTTTTTCACATAAGCGTCGTAGCCCCAAACTTTTAAGAAACGACAACTTAGGTTTCTCTAAACCATAATTCATACGGTGTCATCTCAACGGAATTACGTGGTACCCTATTAAAGTAAATGTGGTTGTCTCTAATGCCTAACCCATGAACAATAGTGGTAATTCGATAAGAGACATCATGGTACGCACCATATCCAATAGGGTGCAACTATGATGTTCGGACACACCATCACACTATGGTGTTCCAGGCGGTATTAATTGCGAAACAATTTCCACAATGTCTTAATTGTGTGCCAAAACTCGTAACTCAGATATTCATCTCTATGATCATATCATAGACATTCTATCATCTTGTCACGAAGATCTTAAACTTCACTCTGAAATTACTTGAACCATTCAATAATTCAGACTTGTGTTTCATCAAGTAAATATTCTCAACATCTACTCGAATCATCTGTGAAGTAAGATCATAACGATATTCACTGCATGCCTCAGCACTCATTGGATTGCACACATCAAAATGTGTTACTTCCAACAAATTGCTATCTTGTTCCATTTTACTGAAACGAGGCTTTCAGTCATCTCGCCCATGTGGTATGATTTGCATGTCTCAAGTGATTCAAAATCAAGTGAGTTCAAACGGTCCATTTGCATGGAGTTTCTTCATGCATATACACCAATAGACATGGTTCGCATGTCTCAAACTTTTCTAAACGAGTGAGTCCAAAGATCCATCAACATGGAGCTTCTTCATGCGTTTTATACCATTATGACTTACATGGCAGTGCCACAAGTAAGTGGTACTATCATTACTATCTTATATCTTTTGGCATGAAAATATGTATCACTACGATCGAGATTCAATAAACCATTCCTTTAGGTGCAAGACCATTGAAGGTTTTATTCAAATAAATAGAGTAACCATTATTCTCCTTAAATGAATAACCGTATTGCGATAGACATAATCCAATCATGTCTATGCTCAACGCAAGCACCAAATGACAATTATTCAGGTTTAATACTAATCTTGATGGTAGAGGGAGCGTGCGATGTTTGATCACATCAAACTTGGAAATGCTTCCAACACATATCGTCGGCTCACCTTTAGCTAGTCTCCGTTTATTCCGTAGCTCTTTATTTCGAGTTACTAACACTTAGCAACCGAACCGGTATCTTATACCCTGGTGCTACTAGGAGTACTAGTAAAGTACACATTAGCATAATGTATATCCAATATACTTCTATCGACCTTGCCAGCCTTCTCATCTACCAAGTATCTAGGGTAGTTCTGCTCCAGTGGCTGTTCCCCTTATTACAGAAGCACTTAGTCTCGGGTTTGGGTTCAACCTTGGGTTTCTTCACTAGAGCAGCAGCTGAATTGCCGTTTCATGAAGTATCCCTTTGTTCCCTTGCCCTTCTTGAAACTAGTGGTTTCACCAACCATCAACAATTGATGCTCCTTCTTGATTTCTACTTTCGCGGTGTCAAACATCACGAATATTTCAAGGATCATCATATCTATCCCTGATATGTTATAGTTCATCACGAAGCTCTAGCAGCTTGGTGGCAATGACTTTGGGGAAACATCACTATCTCATCTGGAGGATCAACTCCCACTCGATTCAAGTGATTGTTGCACTCAGACAATCTGAGCACAAGCTCAACGATTGAGCTTTTCTTCCTTAGTTTGCAGGTTAAGAAAATCGTCGGAGGTCTTATACCTCTTGACGTGGGCACGAGCCTGAAAATCCCCATTTCAGCCCTCGAAACATCTCATATGTTCCGCGACGTTTCGAAAACGTCTTTGGTGCCTCTACTTAAACCATTTAACTGAACTATCACGTAGTTATCAAAACGTGTATGTTCGATGTTCGAAACATCCACAAACGACGTTTGGGGTTCAGCACACTGAGCAGTGCATTAAGGACATAAGCGTTCTACTGTCCGCATAATTGCTACTATCAACTTTCAACTATATTTTCTCTAGGAACATATCTAAAACAGTAGAACTAAAGCGCGAGCTACGACATAATTTGCAAAAGGTCTTTTGACTATGTTCAGGATAATTAAGTTCATCTTATGAACTCCCACTCAGATAGACATCCCTCTGGTCATCTAAGTGATTACATGATCCGAGTCAACTAGGCCGTGTCCGATCATCACGTGAGACGGACTAGTCATCATCGGTGAACATCTTCATGTTGATCGTATCTACTATACGACTCATGCTCGACCTTTCGGTCTCCGTGTTCCGAGGCCATGTCTGTACATGCTAGGCTCGTCAAGTTAACCCTAAGTGTTTTCGCTGTGTAAAACTGTCTTACACCCGTTGTATGTGAACGTAAGAATCCATCACACCCGATCATCACGTGGTGCTTAGAAGCGACGAACTGTAGCAACGGTGCACAGTTAGGGGAGAACACTTCTTGAAATTTTGTAAGGGATCATCTTATTTACTACCGTCGTCCTAAGTAAACAAGATGCATAAACATGATAAACATCACATGCAATCAAATAGAGTAGTGACATGATATGGCCAATATCATATAGCTCCTTTGATCTTCATCTTCGGGGCTCCATGATCATCTTGTCACCGGCATGACACCATGATCTCCATCATCGTGTCTTCATGAAGTTGTCATGCCAACGACTACTTCTACTTCTATGGCTAACGCGTTTAGCAATAAAGTAAAGTAATTTACATGGCGTTGTTAAATGACACGCATGTCATACAATAAATAAAGACAACTCCTATGGCTCCTGCCGGTTGTCATACTCATCGACATGCAAGTCGTGAATCCTATTACAAGAACATGATCAATCTCATACATCACATATCATTCATCACATTCTTCTTGGCCATATCACATCACATAGCATACCCTGCAAAAACAAGTTAGACGTCCTCTAATTGTTGTTTGCATGTTTTACGTGGCTGCTATGGGTTTCTAGCAAGAACGTTTCTTACCTACGCAAAACCACAACGTGATATGCCAATTGCTATTTACCCTTCATAAGGACCCTTTTCATCGAATCCGTTCCGACTAAAGTGGGAGAGACTGGCACCCGCTAGCCACCTTATGCACCAAGTGCATGTCAATCGGTGGAACCTGTCTCACGTAAGAGTACGTGTAAGGTCGGTCCGGGCCGCTTCATCCCACAATACCGTCGAAACAAGATTGGACTAGTAACAGTAAGCATATTGAACAACATCAACGCCCACAACTACTTTGTGTTCTACTCGTGCAAAGAATCTACGCAATAGACCTAGCTCATGATGCCACTGTTGGGGAACGTAGCAGAAATTCAAAATTTTCCTACGTGTCACCAAGATCTATCTATGGAGAGACCAACAACGAGTAGAAAGAGAGTGCATCTACATACCCTTGTAGATCGCTAAGCGGAAGCGTTCAAGTGAACGGGGTTGATGGAGTCGTACTCGTCGTGATTCAAATCACCGATGATCAAGTGCCGAACACACGGCACCTCCGCGTTCAACACACGTACAGCCCGATGACGTCTCCCACGCCTTGATCCAGCAAGGAGAGAGGGAGAGGTTGAGGAAGACTCCATCCAACAGCAGCACAATGGCGTGGTGGTGGTGGAGGAGCGTGGCAATCCCGCAGGGCTTCGCCAAGCACCGCGGGAGAGGAGGAGGACTTGGGAGAGGGGAAGGGCTGCGCCAGAACTTCGTGTGAAGCTCCCATGCGTCTCCCCACTATATGTAGGGGTGGAGGGGCTGGTTTCTTGCCCTCCAAGTCCATTGGGGCGTTGGCCAAGGTGGGAGGAAAGAAATCCCATCATTTCCTTCCCCACCGATTGTTATCCCCCCTTTTTAGGGATCTTGATCTTATCCCTTCGGGATATGATCTTATTCCTTCTAAGGGGGGATCTTGGTGCGCCTTGACCAGGGGTGTGGGGCCTTGCCCCCACTACCCACGTTCATGTGGGTCCCCCCATGCAGGTGGGCCCCACTCTGGAACCTTCTAGAACCTTCCCGGTACAATACCGAAAAATCCCGAACATTTTCCGGTGGCCAAAATAGGACTTCCCATATATAAATCTTTACCTCCGGACCATTCCGGAACTCCTCGTGACGTCCGGGATCTCATCCGGGACTCCGAACAACATTCGGTAACCACATACAAACTTCCTTTATAACCCTAGCGTCATCGAACCTTAAGTGTGTAGACCCTACGGGTTCGGGAGACATGTAGACATGACCGAGACGTTCTCCGGTCAATAACCAACAGCGGGATCTGGATACCCATGATGGCTCCCACATGTTCCACGATGATCTCATCGGATGAACCACGATGTGAAGGACTTAATCAATCCCGTATTCAATTCCCTTTGTCTATCGGTATGTTACTTGCCCGAGATTCGATCGTCGGTATCCAATACCTTGTTCAATCTCGTTACCGGCAAGTCACTTTACTCGTTCCGTAACACATCATCCCGTGATCAACTTCTTGGTCACATTGCGCATATGATGATGTCCTACCGAGTGGGCCCAGAGATACCTCTCCGTTTACACGGAGTGACAAATCCCAGTCTCGATCCGCATAAAACAATAGATACTTTCGGAGATACCTGTAGTGCACCTTTATAGTCACCCAGTTACGTTGTGACGTTTGATACACCCAAAGCACTCCTACGGTATCCAGGAGTTACACGCTCTCATGGTCGAAGGAAGAGATACTTGACATTGGCAAAGCTCTAGCAAATGAACTACACGATCTTTTGTGCTAGTCTTAGGATTGGGTCTTGTCCATCACATCATTCTCCTAATGATGTGATCCCGTTATCAACGACATCCAATGTCCATAGCCAGGAAACCATGACTATCTGTTGATCACAACGAGCTAGTCAACTAGAGGCTCACTAGGGACATATTGTGGTCTATGTATTCACACGTGTATTACGATTTACGGATAATACAGTTATAGCATGAATAAAAGACTATTATCATGAACAAAGAAATATAATAATAACACTTTTATTATTGCCTCTAGGGCATATTTCCAACAAAACCAATGTTGGGCATTGCTGGAGGAGTTTTATTCAAGGCGAACTGTCAAGGGGTTCCCATTATAACCCAACCACGTAAGGAACGCAAAATCCGGGAACACAACACCGATATGACGGAAACTAGGGCGGCAAGAGTGGAACAAAACACCAGGCATAAGGCCGAGCCTTCCACCCTTTACCAAGTATATAGATGCATTAATTAAATAAGAGATATTGTGATATCCCAACAAAATATCCATGTTCCAACATGGAACAAACTCCAATCTTCACCTGCAACTAACAACGCTATAAGAGGGGCTGAGCAAAGCGGTAACATAGCCAAACAACGGTTTGCTAGGACAAGGTGGGTTAGAGGCTTGGTTCAACAATATGGGAGGCATGATAAGCAAGTGGTAGGCATCACAGCATAGGCATAGCAAAAG
Source organism: Triticum aestivum (assembly GCF_018294505.1). Taxonomy (NCBI): domain Eukaryota; kingdom Viridiplantae; phylum Streptophyta; class Magnoliopsida; order Poales; family Poaceae; genus Triticum; species Triticum aestivum. Next base: position 350,331,040 of record NC_057797.1, on the reverse strand, counting down.
AGTGAGCAACTAGCAAGCAAAGATAGAAGTGATTTCGAGGGTATGGTCATCTTGCCTGAGATCCCGCAAGGAAGAAGAACGAGTCCATGAAGAAGACAAACTGACGTAGTCGAATGGGTCCTCACAAACACGACGTTAACGGAACTAACCCGAAGAAGCAACACCGGAAAGAAGCAAACAACATGGTAAACAAGCATCACATAAGCATGGCATGATGCACAAACAAGTATGATGCATGTCCGGTTTAAAGAGGCATGGCATGGCATGGCAAAATGCACAAGCAATCCTACAAATTAAGTGGAGCTCAATATGCAACGGGATGCATATTGACGGAACACCACATTCGAGTTACTTAGTTCGATCTCGTTTATGTCCCGAACAAGATTAAATGTTGTTAGCATGGCAAGAGGGTGATGCAAAGTAAAACTACCCATCTAGTCAAGTTTAAATGAGGCCGGGAACAACAAACAACAAATCCGGAAACTCCTCATGAGCATATTTTGGTTATGGTACTGTTCTGCCCTAAACCATATTTTATAGTTGTTAAACATGCAAAGTGAGGCCACCATGTTAAACTAGGCATTTTTCCACCCCATTTACATATAAAGTTTGTTAGGTTTGGAGCTACGGTTATTTAGTTATGATTTAAACCGTTTTAGCAAGTTATTTAAGCAAATTTAAACAAACAACATTTTAAAAATTTTAAACATAGATGAAAGTTGCAAATTATGAAACTAGACACAATTTTAAGCATTTTTCATATATAAAGTGTTTTAAAATGATGCACCATTTGAGAGATATGATATGCATGAACAACAGGGGGTATTCTGTAAAACTGCCAACTCTGGATAAAAGACAAAGTCACCAGAGCCTAAAAAAAGACTCTGGGCCGAATCTGGCCGGCCCAAAGTGCACAGGGGGGTTCTCACCCAGTGGGCCTGGCCCAGATCGGGAGGGAGGCTGCAGGAGGGGCGCTGGGCCCTGGCGACTCGAGAAAGAGGGCGTAGTCAACGTGCTAGCGAAACAGGAGGGTCGAGACGCTCGTCCTCCTCTGCATCTGCTTCGATGCAGAGGACGCCGGTGATGTAGGAGGCCGCATCAGCGGGTCTGGCGGCGGCTTGAAGGATGGAAGCAGGGGCGTCTGGGGAAGAAGCACGGGCGACGCATGAGGAGGTCGGGCGCGACGCGGAGCTCCAAGGGGAGGCCATGGCGTGTCCCTGGGTGGCGGAGGCGTCGGCAGGAGGTTCCCGGCGAGGTGAACTCCGGCGGCGGGACGAGCCTGGCAGGGCGACGGCTCTTTGGTGGCCGACGGCTCATGGCGTCGCCGTGGGGCTTGATTTCCTGCAAAGAAGAGGGCAAGGGCAGCGCTTAGAGGGATAGCCACGGGAGGAAATCAAAGAGAAGGGCTGACAGAAAGAGCAGGGACGGCGAGGATGGCCTGCTGGTTGCTGCTGCTCGCCGGCAGGGGCTGGGTCGATGACGGGGTCGAGGTGCACCTCGGGCGCCATGGAAGGAGCTTAGCGGCGCATAGCTTCGCGACTGCGAGCTCCAGGACAAGGGAGGAGATGGCCATCGGGAACGGGGAGAAGGAGGCTGCGGCGCAGGGCTTGGTGAGGTGCTGTTGCGCGAGGAGTCCGGCGAGGAGGCAGGTGGGCCAAGCCGTGGAGGCCTCGGGCGGCTACAGGGGCTCGGGCTCCTCGATCCAGATCGAGGCGAGGAGGGGCTATGCTCTGGATTGGCTGGTGTTTGAACGAGAGAGGAATCTGGGATCAGGGAGAATGCTACTGGTTCGGTGTGGAACCCGAGGAAGAGAGTGGCGGCGGTGGGATGGATCCCTAGAAATTTGGGATTTGGTCTAGGGTTAGACTAGCTATATATAGTAGGTGGGTTTGACTAGGGGCTATCTCGTCCCTCCGATCGTAATCGAACGGACGGAAAAAAATAGTTAGGGAGCCCAATTAACAAAATGGAGAACTTTTGTAGATGTTTGGGATGATCCGGACACAGCGGTAACGACTGTCCGGGTCGGGTCCGGGACAGATTTCGGACGCGCACGAGGAGGGGTCGGTGCACTATGCAAAGAGGGGTTAGGTTGGGTCTGGCGGATTGTGAAGAGCGGGTTGGTCTGGGAGAAGAGGGGAGAGATGCAGCCCGACACGGTTTCCGGAGATCGAAAACGTCCGACGTTAGACCGGCTATAATGCCGCTATAGTTTAACGGTTGGGCTATCGAACGAACTCTGAATGCGATGAAGCTTGATAGGCGGTCTATCTACACTAAAATAAGACCGCATGCCAACTTGCATCCCATTCCGAGAACATTATCCCACTACTTATAAAATAATATTCGGACGTGCCGCGGGCGCGTGCGAGTGTGTCTGGGTTCAGAACGGACAACAGACGGAACTGGGGAAACCCGAACGGATGCAAGTTTTGAAAACATGATGATGCAATGCACATGATGACATGATAAGATGCAACACGCAAGTAAATGACAAGCCAACAACAGCAAATAAGCGGAGGACACCTGGCACATCGGTCTCGGGGCGTCACAGCTGTGTTGTTTCGTTTCTAGTTGATCAGTTGTGGAGCCCAGTTGGGGCGATTGGGGATCTGCAGCATTAGGGGTGGTCTTCTTTTATTTTGGTTCCATAGTCGGACCTTGATTGTAACTGGATGATTGTAATGCTTTATTTGTGTTATTGTGTGAAGTGGCGATTGTAAGCCAACTATGTACCGCTTTCCATTTTCAGTACATGGGATGGGTAAAGATTACCCCTCTTGTGACATTGCCTTCAATGCGGTTATGCCTCTAAGTCGTGCTCTGACACGTGGGAAATATAGCCGCATCGAGGGTGTTACAACGACAAATACCGGATCCTTTCCATTTCTAGTCCTAGGCAAGCCAAGTACAAAATCCATGCTAATGTCTTCCCATGGTTGATATGGAATTGGTAGAGGCATGTAAAGGCCATGGGATTGAGATTTTGACTTAGCTTTGCAACATGTAGAGCATCAGTTGATGAAGCGGTTGACATCGCGGAACATCCTGGGCCAAAAGTAGTTCTTGGAGAGCATGGTGAAAGTCTTGTCGCGCCCAGAATGTCCCATTAATCCTCCTCCATGGGATTCCTGCAAAAGCAACAAACGAAGAGAAGACTTGGGGATGCAAAGTTTGTTAGCTCTCATAAGATATCCATCTTTGATGTAATAGCGTTTCCAAGAGTTGTGCGTCAAACACTTGGCATAAGAAGTAGCAAAAGTAGGATCATGCTCATACAAGTCTTTTATATGCTCAAAGCCAATGACATCCAATTCAAGTTGAGTAACAAGCATGCATATGCAGGAAAGGGCGTCCGCCACAACATTTTTCTTACCTTTAATGTACTTGATGACATAAGGAAAAGACTCAATAAATTCACTCCATTTAGCATGACACTTGTTCAACTTGGTTTGGCCTTTAAGATACTTGAGCGTTTCATGATCGGTATGAATGATAAACTCATGAGGGCGAAGATAGTGTTCCCATTCATGCAAAACACAGACTAAAGCATATATCTCTTTGTCATATATGGGGTAATTGAGTTGCGTGCCGGAGAGTTTCTCACTAAAGTAAGCTATGGGGCGCTTATCTTGCGTTAACACACCTCCTATGCCATTACCACTAGCATCAGAATGAATCTCAAAGGGTTTGCCAAAGTTGGGTAATGCAAGCACGTGAGCATGAGTAAGCAAATTCTTAAGCTCATTGAAAGCAGTATCTTGGGTTGATCCCCAAACAAAAGGCACATTCTTCTTACTCAAAGCATGCAGAGGCGAAGCAATGGTGCTAAAATCCTTCACAAAGTGACGATAGAAACCCGCAAGGCCAAGAAAACTACGCACTTGATGCAAGTTGGTTGGTTGTGGCCAAGTCTTGATAGCATTGATCTTGGAACCATCAACATGAACACCCTTAGAGGAAACAACAAAACCCAAGAAAACGAGCTTCTCAATGCCAAAAAGGCATTTCTCCATATTAGCATAGAGGTGCTCTTTTTGAAGAGTTTGTAAAACGGTGCGAACATGGGTGACATGATCTCTAAGATATTTGCTATAAACAAGGATATCATCGAAGTAGACCACAACGAATATACCAATGTAAGGGCGAAAGACATGATTCATAAGACGCATAAAAGTACCCGGTGCTTCCGAAAGACCCATAGGCATGACTAACCACTCATACAACCCAAACTTGGTTTTGAAAGTGGTTTTCCATTCATCACCCTCATGTATGTAGATTGGATAGTAACCACTATTAAGATCAATTTTGGAAAAGATAGTGGCACCACTAAGTTCATCAAGCATATCGTCAAGGCGTGGAATGGGATACCTATAACAAACGGTGATAGCATTGATAGGTCTACAATCGGAGCACATGCGAAAGCTACCGTCTCATTTTGGCACAAGAATGACCGGGACGGCACAAGGGCTCAAACTTTCACGCACATGTCCATGGTCTATGCGATGCTTTACTTTCCTTTGTATTTCTTTGGTTTCTTCGGGGTTGACGCGGTAGGGAGCTTTGTTCGGAAGCGGTGCTCCGGGGATGAGGTCGATGCGGTGCTCGATGCCTCATAGTGGAGGTAGTCCCGGAGGTAGCTCGTCGGGGAAAACATAATGAAATTCCTGCAAAAGAGAAGACAACACTAGAGGAAGAGTGTGAGAGGTGTTAGCTTGAGGTTCATTGTCCTTGCACAAAAGGACGTAGTGTAGGACAGTAGATGGGTTCTCACACACTCCTCTTATCTCACTTTTGCTGGCAAACAGGGCTAAGTTCTTCTTTTCACTCATCGTGGATGTGCTCGATTTGGGCTTGTGGAGCTCACTCTCTTTTTGGTGGCTCGCTCTCTCACTATGATCTCCACGATGGGTGGCTTGCTTGTCGGCGACAACTTGGCTTGGAGACATGGGACGAAGTACGTACTCCTTTCCCTTCATCTTGAAGATGTAGTGGTTCGTTCGGCCGTTGTGGACGACTCCTCTATCAAATTGCCATGGGCGTCCAAGGAGAATGTGGCAAACAGTCATTGGAACGACGTCACACTCTAAGGTGTCTTCATAGGCGCCAATTTTGAAGGAGACTTGTACTCGATGCTTGACTTGGATAGTGTCGGAGTCTCTAAGCCATTGCACTTTGTATGGATGTGGGTGCTTCGTCTTCGGCAATTGGAGCTTGGAGCAAAGTTCTTCACTTGCGAGGTTATGACAACTCCCTCCATCGATGATGACCTTGACGGAGCGTCCATTGATGCCGGCCTTGGTGTGGAATATGTGGCATCTTTGGTCTTCTTCTTGGTGATGTTGGAGAGTCAAGACCTAGGAGATAACAAGAGCGAGACTTGAATCTTCATCGCAAAAGACTTGTTCTTCTTCATTGTTCACTTGCCGGTGCATGGCGACTTGCTCAAGAGCGTCCATTTCTCCTTCACTCATCGAGTCGTAGGTGCCGTCGTCGTTGAGGATCATGGTCCGCTTGTTGGTGCACTGATAGGACTTGTGGCCTCGGCCTCCGCATGTGAAGCATTTGAAGGAACTTGTCTTGACGGTCTCATCGGTGGGGGTTAATGATGATGACGCTTTTGGCTTGAAGTTGCTTGTAGTAGGAGGATGACTTGTAGTTGACGAAGATTTCTTGTGACTCGACTTGTCGACATTGCTTGTAGAAGGCTTGGTAGACAGTGTTGGAGTCGTTGAAGCTTGGGTGTTGGAGAAGCCGTAGGACTTGGATGAGAAATTGGCATGCTTGAAATCGTCTTGCACTTGACGCTCCGCTTTGGTAGCTTGATGCACTAGCTTGATGAGGTTCGAGTATGGTTGGAAGTCGGTGATCTTCTTGATGGGATGGTTGAGTCCATTCAAGAAACGTGCCATTGTTTGCTCATCATCTTCCGTGACGTTGGCTCTTATCATGGCAATGTCCATCTCCTTGTAGTACTCTTCAACGCTCTTGGTTCCTTGCTTGAGTAGTTGGAGTTTCTTGAAGAGGTCGCTGTTGTAGTAGGTAGGCACGAAGCGTGCTCTCATGACATCCTTCATTTGCACCCAAGTAGTGATGAGTGGTTCACCTCTTGCCCCACGGCGCTCGATGACTTATTCCCACCAAATGAGGACATAGTCTTGGAACTCATGGGATGCCATCACGATCTTCTTCTCTTCATCGTAGTTGTGCAAACGGAAGATCCTGTCAACTTTCAATGCCCATGATAGGCACCCTTCGAGATCGTTGCTTCCATTGAACTTGGGCATTGTGAACTTTAGCTTGCCGTAGCGTTGCTCTTCATTGTGTTGGGGTCGAGGATGATGACGCCCATGTTGTTGATGATTGTCAAACTCGTGTCGCTCCTGGTGAGGAGGGTTGCCAACCTCATGTTGCTCTTGTCGTGGAGGATTTCCATCGTCTTCATGCTCTTGATGAACTTGATGTTCTTGGCGAGCTTGTGGAGGAGCTTGTCGAGCTCGAGGAGGAACTTGACGATGCACACGAGCTTGAAATCTTCGTTCGTGAGCTTCTTCGCGAAGTGCTTCTTCATGTTCACGAGCTTGTCAGCCTCGGTTGGCTACGGTAGGACTTGAATTTTGGAGGGCTTGTTGCGCCTCAAGTGCTTGAGCTTCACGGAGTTGTTTTTCTTGTCGTTGTCCCTCAGCATCTTGTGCAACTTGGTGTAGGCGCGCTCACTCTTCCTCTTCATGTTGGCGTTGTCGTTGCCATTCTCATGCTAGCGCAAAAGCCTCTTGGGTATGATGTTGTCGGTGCTCTTGAGAGTTGATGTTGCATAGAGGATTGAGGCTTGCTTGACGATCATTGCGCGTGGCATGTCGAAGAGTGTTCGATGTCGGTGTACTTGAGCTGGATAGGGTGAAGTCGGAGTGGCGACTTGAACGGCTCCTTCTTGTAGAGGATGAAGTGGAAGAATAGCAGTTGAGTAACAAAGCGCGAATCTCGTCCATCCTTGTGTCATTCTCTTGCTTCTGGTCATCGAGGTTGTGGTCGAAGTAGTCCCTTGTACATTGCTCGGAGAGTCATAAGTCGGCGGCGAGGTTGTTGATGCGTTCACTCATGGCTTGTTGCTCTTGATGCAAAGCATGTTGTGCACCAAAGAGGTGACTCTTGGTGACGTAGGAGTTCATGTCGTCGTGCTCAATGAATAGTGGGTTTGTAGAAGTACTTGGCCTATCCATCATTCCAAGAAAATGTGAGTAGTAGAAAGAGAAGAACGAATACCAAATGTACCTTGACCGAAGTTGAAAGTGGATCGATGATCACTCCAATGTAGGACAAGGAAATAGCACAATTGGTATTAGCTCTTGTTGGTTTCTCACACCTACACAAGTAAAAGCTTATGGTGGAGCTTGGTTAGGATGGTGGCACAAAATTTTAATGCAATTGTAAGTGAGCTTCAATAATGTTGGAAAAGATTCGCACAATGCAATGCAACAAGTAGACCAAGCATATAAGGTACACGGGAACACACACGCAAAAAGATAAGTGGGGTCGTGCAACCAAGGATGAGCCAAAATGTGGAATCCACAAAAATGCTATTGTTGCACAACACTAGAGAGACGCTGGCACGATTGCACAATAGGCGGATACAAGAACGTGTGCACAACCTATTTAGCAAAAATGCAACGACTTATATCCCAAGTATGCTCTATGCAAGGGGGTTATATGATATGATCCAAGATGATCTAGTATGACAATCTTAATGTTGTATGATGCTATGGTTCTTGCTTAAAAGCTCTTTGCTTATCTTTCCTTTTTGCTTAAAAGCTTGTGTGGCTCTTTGTTGTTTGAGCTCTTTGCTCATGCAATGCTTGACGAACCAAGATAGCAATTGTGTATGCAATGACAATGTTGTGACACAAGAGATGATACCAATATATGCACCTATGATGTATGTATGCTATGGGAAGTATGATCACTAATGTGCACAAGTCTCGTTGTGGCAATACTCAAAGGCTAGTCTCGATGGGTAAGCAACACAAAGGAGTAAGGCTATGATGGCTATCAATGTAATCGCAAGAATGATATGTCCAATACCAAGACGAGGTAACCATTTCTTGCTTACGATATGGTGTCAAAATGGTGGCACGAATACCAAGGTGTAGTCGAGGTTGTCATTGTTGATGACGCGTCCGTGGCGAAGATGAGCGGCGGTGATTGTCGATGTCGAACCGTACCTAGATAGCTGAAACACAAAAGTATACGATACCGCAACTCAAATTCTCAAAGCTGGAAGTAGAAAACGTGTCGGGGAGCAAAACGGATAAGCAATGGTGGTGGTTTGCGGAAGTGGTGATGGTGTATAGGTGGTAGGAGTGCGTATGCGTAAATGTGGGTCGGTGGTGGTGACTAAACTAAAGAAATTCAGTTTAGTCAGGGAACTTCGGACGTCTGGTGGGGGAGCGGTCGTCCGGTCGTCGGACGTCCGGTGGCTAGCGGACGTCCGGTGCCTGGGCACTGTTCGGGCATGGGAAGAACTGCACATGGGCGATGTGGATGATGTGAAATTCGTCGATTTCGGGCGATTTCGTGGAAGGAAATGGTGGTGACAAGGGGGAAAAGCTAGATCCACTCAAAATAAAGCAAATCCATGGATCAAAACCAACAAAATCTCAACACACCAACAAATCACAAATTTTTTTGGGGGCTATTTTTGTGGGAAATTTCGAATTAGGACGAAAAACAACAAAAACTAGGCTAGAAACACAACAGGGAGGCTCCGAAATCACGATCAACGTGGCTCATGATACCAAGATGATGTAGGGTAGAACCCTAATCGCCCGATCTTTCACAAAAGGAGCGGATCCCGCGATGAACACGAAGAACACGGGAGAATCACTAAACCAACACAAGATAGTCACACATTTGCTAGATCCTCGGATACATAAGAGTTCACACGGTACACGATCAACTAGGGACGATACAAGGGTAGCCGGTCTTCTCCGTGAGGAGGTCTTCATGTTCTTCTCCGCAAGGAGGTCTTGAATCCAAAGGGATCTTCTCCGAAGAGGCCGCGGTCTCTCTCGAGGAGTAGATCCGATGTGGATGAGCAATGCTCTATCTCTCAAATGAGCTATACCAATGCTAACCCTAACTAGAAGGAATAAGAGGGTTATATATAGTCTAAGTGCAAATGGGGGCGAAAGTAGGGGTACATGGGCCTCGGGCCCGAAACTGGACATAGCCAGGTACCGGAAGTCCGCTGGGGACCGGTCATCCGGTGTCTCATGAGCGTCCGGTCGCCCGGTCTCCTCCGAACGTCCGCTGGATTCGTTCTGTGACGGGGGTGCCAGACGTCCGCTAGCTCCGGACTTCTGCTGATATTGGCTCGGGTGTGGTCGCGTTGGTCGTCTCGTCGGGCCCGGACGTACGCTCCTTTGCCTTGGGTACAGGGGCACCGGTCGTCCAATCTGGACCGGATGTCCGCTCGCTGGGTGTAACATCCCAAATTTTCAATTTGGAATGTTATACACATGTCATTCATGCATATCAGATTTGTGCATTTCGTTTTCTGCGATCCTGGAAATTCTAAGCAACTCAAGGACCCTCAGAGAGAGTTGGGGATTTCGCCATTTTGCATATTTGAATTTCATCAAATATGGAAACAAGGATCACTTTGGTTTTAATAAATTTTCTCTCCGAAAATATTTCATATCAAAGTATATGAGAGGAGATAATACGACTTCTCCGAAATAAATGAAATATTGGAAGAAAAATATTAAAATCAATTTGCAATTTTTATTTGGATTTTATTGCAATTTTATTGAATTAGGAAAATATGTGTTCTTAAAAAATTGTATTATAGGCCCAAATAAATGTTCACCCTGTCCAACTTATTTTTAGAGGACGGGGAAAATTTATTTCGGGATTTTTGGAGTCCGTTTAGTATTCTTTTTATTTCTTTTTCTGCGCATCGGAATTTTTTTTGAAAAAAGTCAAACCGACTTCGGGCCGTAACTGGCCAGGACTCCCCAGGCCGGCCCCCTCTTATAAGCCGCCCCGCAACCCACCCCGCCGCCTCAGCCCGCCCCCGTGCCACCCTCGAACCCTAGCCGCCGCCGCCAGCTAGCGCCGCCGCTGGTGCCGCTCGTCGCCGGAGCCGCCGGGGCCGCGTCGGATCTCGTTGTTGACCCCGCCGTTGACCGGTCGGTTTTCCATGGTTAACCCCGGTTTTCTTTTAGTTTTCAATTTAATTTACTAGATCGGTTCAGTTTTTCATCCATTTACTTATTGTGCGGACGTTCGTCCGTACGTTCGTTTTAACGAACACCGTTCACCCGTTAGCCGCAGACAGCGAACGTTCGTTCATTAGCCTGTTCGTTAGTTTTGCTTTTTCCAGGGTTTTCCGCGATTATTTTCGATCGCGATATGTGCCCTAATTTTCGATCTAGTATATCTTTTCGCTCGTTTATCGGAATCAGGCGATTCAAGTGCCTGGATCTTCGTCTCGAAGCCCTTTTTTTGTTTAACCAACTTGAATAAGATTTTGGTACTATAAAATTTGACTTTAGTCCAGATTAGTAACCGGATCTGTTTCTTTCGCAGTTTGAGTTTCGTTGTTTCGTTTGATTTGATTCTTTTTGCAAACCGGAGTTCTTAAGTTGAACTTTTTGGTTAGTTCTTCTTATTTGAGACTTACCCATGCAACTTTGCTTGATTGCTTATGTATGATATTGTTTGTTTGCGATAGAACACCCGGAGTGCGAAGCGTGCTACTACGAGTCTTTAGGATTTGCAGATCATCAGCAAGGCAAGTAACACATTGATCATACTTCTTTTGTACCCAGTTTTTATGCATTAGTTTTAATCCCCAAACATTGCATGATTAGGATGTGATTAACTTGTGGGTATTGGGAAGTAGATGATGAGGTAGAACCTATTGCCCTTTTATTCAAACCTTGGGAGTTACTTCTACGTTATGCATATATTGCTATGGTATGCTCGTAGACGTGGTTTGGTTTGGGAGATCCCGATGCGGAGCATTCCACGTTCATCCCCATGTACACTCTGACTACTCTCCAAGCCCCAAGAGGACATATGACAAGACCTCATACATACGCCATTGGACACAAGCTGAACTCGCTCCTCTCCGAACTTTCACTTTCCACATGTGAGACAGGGCTACTACCTCAAACTTGTGTTCTATGCATGTCTAGGAACCAAGAGGAAGCCCATGGACCAGAAGGCGAGGACACCAAGCGCGAGGAACAAGAAGAAGGGCTACGGAAGAAGCTCCAGCCACCGGACGACCGGCCGGGACCGGACGTCTGATGCCTGAAGACCAATCGGACGACCGACCCAGACCAGACGACCGGCGATCGTACACCCGAGCCAAATGAGAGGATGTCTGACAAGTCCCGGACGTCCGACACACTCCAGCGTCCGGACATCCGACCGCCCCTAGAAATCCGGCACCAACTCAACCGAGCCGAAACGCCAGACGTCCGATAAGTACCGGACGACCGGACCCTCGTGAGCCACCGGACATCCGGTACCCGTCAGACGACCGACGCCTGTCTGTGCACAGAGATCGGGCCCAAGGCCCATGTATCCCCCACTTACCCCTTCGTGTCCCTAGACTATATATACTCTTCCACCTCCTCCTAGTTAGGGTTAGCATTGGTTTAGCTCATATTTAGAGATAGAGCATTGCTCATCCACATCGGATCTACTCCACGAGAGAGACCGCGGCCTCTACGGAGAAGATCCCTTCGAATTCAAGACCTCCTTGCGGAGAAGAACATCAAGACCTCACGTAGAAGTCCGTCTACCTTTGTATCGCCCGTTGTTGACTTTGGATCTTGTATCTTCCTTTGTGTTCATGGATCTAACGCGTGTGTGATAATTCTTGTTGGTTTGAGTGTTCTCTTGTGTTCCCCTCGTGATTTTCCCCTCGTTTCCCTCCTCGTGTTCTTCATGTTCATCGCGGGATCCACTCCTTTCGTGAAAGATCGGGCCACTAGGGTTCTACCCTACATCATCTTGGTATCATGAGCCACGTTGATCACGATTTTGGAGCCTCCCTCGTTATTTTGTAGCTTGATTTTGTTGTGTTCTTCCCCAATTTCGAAAATCCCCACCAAAAATAGCCCCAATTTTTTGTGATTTGTTGGTTTGACCAAGTTTTGTTGGATTTGATCCATAGATTTGCTTGGTTTCAAGTGGATCTAGCATCTCCCCAATTTTCCCCGCTTTCCATCCACGAAATCCCCTCTATTTGACCCCAAAATTCCCAAATTCCGCCCAAAATCGCGTCCCGGATATGAAATTTCGCGTTGAGCCCGACCGACCGGACGACCGACCTTTTACGGACATCTGGAGCCCCTGGAACGATCGGACGTCCGACCTTTTCCGGAAGACTAAAACCCCTAACCCGAGCCGAATTTACGGATTTCCGAGCCCACCCGGATGTCCGGCCTCCGCACATCCGACCTTGTCCGGACATCCGTAACATGTAGTTTCAGATTGCAGCTGATTTTTGTTTCGGCCATAACTAATTCATCCGGCGTCCGATTTTCGAGTTCTTTAGCTCATCTAGAATCTCTTGAAATCCCCCTTCCCACAAAAATACCACCAGCATCTTTTGACTCCATCAAAGTTTGACAATTTTGGCATCTTTGCCTAGGGCTTCCACCACATCATCCGCTACACCACCACCGACTTCTGCAACCTAACCAATTTTGTTCCCCATCGCATTAGTGGTTGCTTGAGGAGTGATTTGAGTCTCCTAAGGTGTCTAGGCTACCATATCGATATCATCTTGGTATCATATCATCCTTTGTGCCACAAGTTTGTTCCCGCATATATACAATTGCTATCTTGGTTTGTGCATTGTGCAAAAGTGGCCATACAAAAAAAAAGAAAAAAAAGAAGAATAAGCTTTTAAGCAAAAGAAAAAGAGTGAACAAAGAGCTTCTAAGCAAGTGCCATAGCATCATACCACATTGCATATAAGATTGTCATATCCGATCATCTTGGATCATACCGCCGGATCATCATACATATATAGCATAATTGGGATAGAAAGTCGATACATTTTGCATCTTATAGGTTGTGCACAAGTGTCGTATCCGCCTATTGAGCAATTGTGCTAGCGTCTCTCTTGAGTTGTGCAACACGAGCATTTTCCCTGGATTCCACATTCTGTGCTCATCCTTGGTTGCACGACCCCATTTATCTATCCGTGTGTGCGTTTCCGTGTGCCATTCATTGCTATTGGTCTACTTGTTTCACTTGCGAATTTGTGAATCTCTTTCAACATTATTGACTCTTGCTAACATTTTGCATCAAATTTTTGTGCCACTATCCTCACCGAGCTCCACCATAAGCCTTATTTGTGTAGGTGTGAGAAACCGACAAGAATTGGTACCAATTGTGCTATTTCCTTGTCCACATTGGAGTGATCATTGATCCACTTTCAACTTCGTTCAAGGTACATTTGGTATTCGTTCTTCTCTTTCTACCACTCACATTTTTCTCTTGGAGTGATGGATAGGCAAGGCATTTCATCTCCGGTCTTCGACAACAACGACGGTGTGAGCAAATACATCACCAAAGCGTCAATCTTCGATCTACAACGACAAATGCAAGGCGCACAATCAAGATTGCGAGAGCGCATCGAGAACCTCTCCATCGACATTCGCCACTCCGAAGCGAGGAAAAGGGACTACATTGACAACAAGCTTTCCACACAAAATGAGGAGCAAGATGCAATAATGGAGGAGATTTGGGCCTTGATCAAGTCTACTTCCCCTTCGTCATCTTCAAGGCGGCGACGAGCAAATCGATCATCTTCGGAGTGCCCAAGCGACACAAGCGCAAGTCGTCCACATCCACATCTCCATGGCGACCACCATCACATCTGTGATCCACCTCGTCATGAAGGGCAAGTCACCTCCAAGCATCATGTGCACGACGACGACGAACGCCATCGAGCTCAAGCACGACAACGACACCATCATCATGATGATGCTCCACAAGCGCCTACCTACAAGTCCCAACAAGCCCTACTTCATGCCAAGTGCAAACATCATGAGCACAAGAGAAGACCGCGAGACGAGCACCACCAAGACAGAGCTACGGCTACACCAACCACTTCGGCATCTTCGCCAAGTGCTATCAAGGCATCTTCGCCTTTGGATGTACGACATCTTTGCCTACTTCCTGTGAGTTCGCCTACATAAACATCTTCACCTACAAGGCGATCACCTACGAGCGAGGGCGACACTTCCATCTTCGGAAGCCCCTCAAGGAAGATGGCCGAGCACGGGAAATTCCCTTCGGTCATGGAGACGAGCTACGAGGTGCCACATCATATGGGCCTCTAACAACAAGATGACTACAAGACGGTCGAGCTAGGGCCATCCCCTTCGACCACGGCAATGAGCATGAACCTCTTCAACAACATGAAGACGACGCCCATATTGGACTCATACTCCGAGCCAAGCTACGAGACCGCACATGAGACCTTATCTTCGGTCTTAGAGGAGAGTGATGATGTGCCATCTTCGGCCTTCATCCACGGCTATGACTACGACATGATTGAGCATGGAGACGTTTGCACCTACATCTCTCTGACACCCACATATCATGAGATGACCCAATTGCCATGTGAGGCGAGCCACCACCCCATGAGTGAGATGAGTGACTCCACCATATATGACATTGAGTGCATTTCCTATGAGAGGATGAGTGTGACCACCACTAGCCCCACACTTGAGAGCATGCCACACATCCTATGTGAGGTTGAGAGCCATTTGAGTGACTCCACCAACCATATGAGTGAGAGCATCTTACCGGGAGTGAGTGAGCCACAACACTTAGTGAGTGAGGTAGTTGACACAGCATGTGAGGCCACTATGATTTCTAACGACCTAACCTCTACTCCGAGTGTGTTTTCTTCTTTGGTGCTAGGTCTCCTACATGATGACACGCCTATCCTCGATGAGTCCATATCTCCAATGGAGACAACGATGGCCATGGTGGAAGAAGATGCACCCCCACATGGTTCCATCAAGATGAAGATGACCACGACTTGGTCTTCGACACCTCACCTACAACACATGAGCGATGCTCCAAAGGTAACATAGGTGATGGTGCTTCTCTTGTCCCACTAGTGGACTATTTTGCGAATGATTGCTTGCATGATGTTGACACACCTATTACCATGCTTCATGCTAGTGCGAATTCTTCATGTCATGACTTACCTATTTATGATGAATATGATGACGAGCATGTTGATTTGCCTAGTTATGATGCTATGCTCCATAGGATATCATGTGAAAATTCTATTGGTCACATCATGTTTGATAATCCTTTGAACTTGTCATATGCTATGAATGAGATCTCCCATATCACATCATTTCAATCTCAACATAGTAGCTATGCATGCCCCATTCAAATAAATCCCATTTGCACTTATGGCATAGATGACGAGATGATGGTCATTGGCTTTTGTTTTTCATGTGATGATATTGCCATGCTTCCTTTACATGATTTGCCCAATTCATCTACTATGCCATGCCATGATCACATTGTTCCAAATATGCTTTGTTTTGGATGTTGTCAATATTCTCCGTGTGATGTTTCCATTAATGATCATGAGGATACCCCCATAGTTTCCTCATACATATTAGGAGAGTTTGATGCACTCCATACATTGCATGATTCTCCTAATTGCTTGCACCATATGCATCCCACGCATAACAATGCTCTAGATATTTCCCATGATGCTTTACACAATTTGAGTCTCCATTATGCTATACATAACAACAAACCTATCATGATGGATGACATGTTTCTATATCACACATCTCATTTATTTGAGCATTTGCTATTTTGTGCTAACCAACACTTGCACGTGCGCATCATGATGGATGATGTGTACATCTACCACGCACACAAAATTTTCCCTTTGTCTTTGTTTTGTGTAGGTACTCACGTATACTGGTCAACCTCTCAATCCCAAGAGTTGACGAAACGAGGTCTTGAGAGCAAAGATGACTTGGGATCCCGTGAACTATCCTTCCCACCGCCCTCTTCGCGCAATGACTACGCGCATCTCTCTCACTTGGCTCTCACACGGCTATGGGCTATATACGGCTTGTCACTTCATGCTCATTTTACCCTGTTCACTTTGCATGCTATGCTTACTTCTATGCCTTTGGCATGCAATTGTGACCCTTGCGTGCATCTACCCATGTTTCACCATTATGCTACTCCTGTGTGTATTTGCATGCTTGGTGGAGATCCTTGTTGCTATTGCCATCTTTATCATGTGCCTCATGCTATTGATGCTATTTTGCTCATATCCTTCTTTCATGCTAGTGCTATGTCATGTGAATTATTCATGCACACTATTTGCCCCCATGACATGCTTGCTATGATTCCCTCTAGTATGTTGCATCTTCGCACTACTAGCTCACACCACTTGTTTGCTATGATTGCTTGCTTTGTCGCATCACCCATGTTTCATTATTACTTGCTTTCTTGGGTTGATGATGTATATGTTCATGCCTCTCACATGATATATTTTGTTCATTGCCGCTTGCCTCCAATTGTTGCATCTATGCTTATTGATCGTGGAGACTTGGACACTTTACTTGTGATGCATGCTTGCTTGATTGAGCCTATTGTATTTGGTTGTTCTTGCATCATATGCCTCCATACTATGAAATGCTCCCTTGTCCTTTCTTATGATGAGCATGATGCATCCACTTGTTGTGTATTTTACCACATGAATGATAGGTTTTGCATCTCCGCTAACCTCATTTGTTTTTTCGAGTGTTTGTCATGTTCTTTCATTTTGAAGGATTCACAAGGCATTATCGTCATGAGACAATTTGGTCATGTGAAGACATACACGATATGCAACACCAACATTTGCGAGAATCTCCTAAAAGTGAACTCCTTCCCTTTGAGCCATCCTCAAATATGCATATTGGATGGGTCACTCTTTCATTGTTGTTTCCTTCTTGTTGTCTACATGGTACATCTCGCGAACGGAGGAGTGTCATTGGAGATTGGCTCTATGGACCTTCACATTGAGGAGCGCTCGAACTTATTGGATGCACCTTCGAACCTCTACTCATGCCATGACATCGAGCTTTGGTACACCAACACCTCCATATTTGTTAATTGTGCTCACACATGTCATGCTCGATGGACATCTCACACACATGACAAATTTTCATCTTATGCATGGATTGACTCATATTATGATTGCCTTGTTGCATCTTGTATTCCCATGTCATCCATGATATATGAGCTTGTGCATTTCCTTAGCAAATTTGTTGTGATCTTTCTTGATGGCATATTCATACATCATGATCTTATTGCCTACCATCAATTGCATGATCACATCACATTGATCATCCATTACCATATTCATGCTATTGATAAACCGTCTCACTATGACATCATTTTGCACTGTGGTTGCATTGATCATATTCTTTCTTTTGCTCCCATGAATGTTGTGCATACATTTCCATATCGTTTGGATAAGCTTCATGCACCTTGTCATGAACAATATTGTCGCACGGACACATGTTTACTTGATGGACACTTTATGTGCGCTAACCATTGTATTTCCAAGTGTACTTCATGTTTGCTCATTTTACATGTACCACATACCGGAGACACCTTGGAGTACTTGGATTGCGCCATGCCTTCAACTCCATCCAACTACAAGTCCGTCCATGACAACCATTTCCATGGTGATGAGGATCACGATCCGAGGTCGGATCTTCCCAATGTGGGAGGGGGGAGATGATGCGGAGCATCCCACGTTCATCCCCATGTACACTCCGACTACTCTCCAAGCCCCAAGAGGACATATGACGAGACCTTGAACATACGCCATTGGACACAAGGTGAACTTGCTCCTCTCCGAACTTTCACTTTCCACATGTGAGACATGGCTACTACCTCAAACTTGTGTGCTATGCATGTCCAGGAACCAAGAGGAAGCCCATGGACCAGAAGGCGAGGACACCAAGCGCGAGGAACAAGAAGAAGGGCTACGGAAGAAGCTCCAGCCACCGGACGACCGGCCGGGACCGAACGTCCGACGCCTGAAGACCAACCGGACGACTGGCCCGGACCGGACGACCGGTGATCCTGCACCCGAGCCAAATGAGCGGATGTCCGACAAGTCCCGGACGTCCGACACACTCCAGCGTCCGGACATCTGACCGCCCCCAGAAATCCGGCGCCACCTCAACCGAGCCGAAACACCGGACGTTTGACAAGTACCGGACGATCGGACCCTCATGAGCCACCGGACATCCGGTACCCGTCGGACGACCGGCACCTGTCTGTGCACAGAGATCGGGCCCGAGGCCCATGTATCCCCCACTTACCCCTTCGTGTCCCTAGACTATATATACTCTTCCACCTCCTCCTAGTTAGGGTTAGCATTGGTTATTCTCATATTTAGAGATAGACAATTGCTCATTCACATCGGATCTACTCCACGAGAGAGACCGCAGCCTCTACGGAGAAGATCCCTTTGGATTCAAGACCTCCTTGCGGAGAAGAACATCAAGACCTCCTCACGGAGAAGACCGGCTACCTTTGTATCATCCGTTGTTGACTTTGGATCTTGTATCTTCCTTTGTGTTCATGGATCCAGCGCATGTGTGATCATTCTTGTTGGTTTGAGTGTTCTCTTATGTTCCCCTCGTGATTTTCCCCTCGTTTCCCTCCTCGTGTTCTTCGTCTTCATCAAGGGATCCGCTCCTTTCGTGAAAGATCAAGCCACTAGGGTTCTACCCTACATCAGACCCATGACAGATGTGAGATTGTTAATTAATGGTTCAACTTAAGGTGGCAACTTTAATGCACATCTGGGTGGATTGCTTGTTTTGGGCACCTGGGGATATACCAGTGTTGTCCTAGGAGATCCCGGGGATTTACCGTGCGATCCTCCTACGGTCCGCCACCCAGGCTCAAAGGGATCATGAGATTATTCATGCTAGAAACTTCCGTGTGCAGCCACAAGCCATTATGGGCTCTGTCATAGTGGAGTAAGTTGCGTGACCTCTTTCAGTGGTGGGCTAGCAGATGTAGAGGGAAAGTAGGTGTAACTATCCACCCGGAGTAAAGAGTTAATGCTTCTAAAAGACCGTGTCTTGGTCATCCGTTTCTCAAACATCATGTAGTGCGAGAATTCCAATGGAGCAGATCGAGTCTTGTGGGGAAAAGTGCGCAAACCTCTATAGAGTGTACAAACTAATCATGGTTAGCCGTGTCCCCGGTTATGGACAACTTGAGTATCTAGTAATTGGATTATCCTAGTGTATCTCATCAATCTAAATTAATTTGTTGGGTTGATAATTACTTTTAATTGGGATTGAGATGGGGGCACCATTCTCAAGTGTTTCAACTACCATGATAGTTAAATAAAAACTTATTCCTTTGTTATAGGAAAAAATTAGCTTTTCGCAAAAACCATGTAACCATAGAGCCTCCACCAGCCATATATGCATGTAGTGATAGCATTTATATATTCATTGCTCTACTGTGTTACATTGCCAGCATATTCCATGTGCTGACCCGTTTTTGGGCTGCAACGTATTATGTTGCAGACTTTTTAGACGAGGAGTAAGACGCGATAGGTCGTTTGTCATGCACTCAGCTATGCCGTTGGAGTTGATGGACTCACTTTATCTTCCAAGCCTTCTGCTGTTATCGTATTAGATGGCCTTAAACCATATTTATTATAATAAGTTCTCTCTTGAGACATCCGATGTAACAAGTGTGTGATTGCTACTCTGTTATAAATCCTTCGAGTACTGTGTGTGTCAGTGTTACCGATCCAGGGATGACACTGAAGCACAGAGACTTGACCGTTTGAGGTCGGGTCGCTACAAGATGGTATCAGAGCACATGCTGAATGTACGACACGACCACTAAGAAAAGCCACATGTCACTTTTCTCTACTCATTTCTGACTCCTCTCCATTTTCTACTCTTTAGGATGGCGGATACGAGGAACAAGTTTGCACAACCGGATGAAGACACACCTTTTGGACGACAGTTGAAGGAAGTCACTAGGTACCTGAACATTGGAATACCAAGCTTCGCCGGGACCTACAATGCCACTTTACCAGAAGAGGAGCACTGGATGATTAGAGTTCAAGTTCCAGGAAGGACGTTCACGCCAGTTACAGATTCTATAGAGTTTTCCTTTGATGCACCCACTTGGAGTCTAGGCAAGAGCATGGCAGCCCACATTGCTATGGGATGTATTGGAGAAGTCTACAAACAAGCGCTGAAGGACACTATATACCAGATATGTGGGCGCCGAGATGAGCAATGGGTGATGATCAGCACCAGGAGGGATAGATCCATTGCAGCATTCATCCAGGAGCTAAACCAACACATTCGACGCCAGGAGAACCAGATGTGTGCAAGCATGATGGATCTGCAGAAGGCAATGACCAGGATCGCCGAGCTAGAGGAGGAACTCAAGGCTACATGCGACGATTATGAGGAGGAAATCATCGTACCAGTGGAGAAGAATGGCGACCTAACAAGGAAGCTAGGAGTTTTCATGGGAGACCCAGTGCCAGGAGGAGAAGACGACGAACCTAAGGAGATTCGTTCTGAAGACTACATCATCATCGACGACACCGACTTCGACCCCGACGATAGTGATGATGACTATGAAGACGAAGCTGGAGCGGATATCATGGAGTCTTCCACCGAGCAATATTTCTAGATGACCACCATATGACTAGTAGTTTTACCCCCATGTAAATAGTAGTAGTCCGAGCACTTTTAATGATAGTTCTAGATCGTCTGTATGCCCTTGCTTGATTGATTGAGAGAAATGATATGATTGTGTTTGTCTCATGTGCATATGGGTAGTGCTATCTCACTAGACCTCATTCTATTCTAAACTCTTCCCTCTAAACCCATCAGATGCCTCCGAGACGTGACCCCGGTTTTGCTTTCCCACCGGAGCTCACTCAGTTGATCCAGCAGCAGAATACCTTGATGCAGTTGTTAGTTCAGAACCAAGGCAACAACAACAACAACAACAACAATAACCCACCGCCACCACCTCCAATTGACAACTTAGCCCATTTTCTGAGGCTGCAGCCGCCGGTGTTTTCCAGTAGCACCAAGCCCATAGTTGCTGATGATTGGCTGCGCAGGATAGGAAGGGAGTTGACCACCGCATGTTGCACAGATGCGAAGAAGGTGCATTTTGCCGCACACCAATTGGATGGACCAACAACCGCATGGTGGGAGAATTACAGCCACTTTTCCTATAGCCAATGTCACTTGGGAGCAGTTTTAGCAAGCATTCCGCACAGCCCACGTATCCACTGGAGCTATGAGCATGAAGAAGCGTGAGTTTCGCAACTTGCGCCAGGGAAATCGTATTGTGGCTCAGTACGTAGATGAGTTTAGTAAGCTATCTCGTTATGCCCCTGATGATGTGGCCACAGATGCCACGAAGCAGGAGAAATTTATGGAAGGGCTAAATGATGAGATGAGCATGCAGTTGATGGTGGCAACATTCAACAACTACCAGGAGTTGGTAGACAAGGCTCTTATGATTGAAGGGAAGCAGTAGCAGATAGAGAGCCGCAAGAGGAAATATGGACAAGGAAAGTACAATTCTGGAGCTTAGCAGAAGCCTCGTCTCACCCCAAACTCGGGAGGACTTGTCCATAACCATGGAGGTGAAGGAAATATGCCCTAGAGGCAATAATAAAGTTATTACTTATTTCCTTATATCATGATAAATGTTTATTATTCATGCTAGAATTGTATTAACCGAAAACATAATACATGTGTGAATACATAGACAAACAAAATGTCACTAGTATGCCTCTACTTGACTAACTCATTAATCAAAGATGGTTAAGTTTCCTAACCATAGACATGAGTTGTCATTTGATTAATGGGATCACATCATTGGGAGAATGATGTGATTAACTTGACCCATTCCGTTAGCATAGCACTTGATCGTTTAGTTTGTTGCTATTGCTTTCTTCATGACTTATACATGTTCCTATGACTATGAGATTATGCAACTCCCATTTACCGGAGGAACACTTTGTGTGCTACCAAACGTCACAACGTAACTGGGTGATTATAAAGGTGCTCTATAGGTGTCTCCGAAGGTACTTGTTGGGTTGGCGTATTTCGAGATTAGGATTTGTCACTCCGATTGTCGGAGAGGTATCTCTGGGCCCTCTCGGTAATGCACATCACTTAAGACTTGCAAGCATTGCAACTAATGAG
Organism: Triticum aestivum; assembly: GCF_018294505.1. Lineage (NCBI taxonomy): Eukaryota > Viridiplantae > Streptophyta > Magnoliopsida > Poales > Poaceae > Triticum > Triticum aestivum. The sequence continues at coordinate 350,308,739 of NC_057797.1, read as the reverse complement.
TTAGTTGCGGGATGATGTATTACAGAATGAGTAAAGAGACTTGCCGGTAACGAGATTGAACTAGGTATTGAGATACCGACGATCGAATCTCGGGCAAGTAACATACCGATGACAAAGGGAACAACGTATGTTGTTATGCGGTCTGACCGATAAAGATCTTCATAGAATATGTAGGAACCAATATGAGCATCCAGGTTCCGCTATTGGTTATTGACCGGAGACGTGTCTCGGTCATGTCTACGTAGTTCTCGAACCCGTAGGGTCTGCACGCTTAACGCTACAATGATAGTTATATTATGAGTTTTATGTTTTGATGTACCGAAGGTTGTTCGGAGTTCTGGATGTGATCACGGACATGAAGAGGAGTCTCGAAATGGTTGAGACATGAAGATTGATATATTGGAAGCCTATGTTTGGATATCGAAAGTGTTCCAGGTGAAATTGGGATTTTACCGGAGTACCGGGAGGTTACCGGAACCCCCCGGGGGCTTAATGGGCCTACATGGGCCTTAGTGGAAAAGGAGGGAAGCTAAGGAAGTGTGGGGCACTGCCCCCCAAGGCCCAAACCGAATTGGTTTTAGGGCAAGGGGGCCGGCCCCCCTCTTTCCTTCTTCCCCCTCCCAAGTCCTAATCCAACTAGGAAAGGGGAGGGAGTCCTACTCCCGGTGGGAGTAGGACTCCTCCTGGCGCGCCTATGCCCTGGCCGGCCACACCCCCCTTGCTCCTTTATATACAGGGGCAGGGGGGAACCCTAGAGACACAACATTAGATCATTGATCTCTTAGCCATGTGCGGTGCCCCCCTCCACTATAGTCCACCTCGATAATACTGTAGTGATGCTTAGGCGAAGCCCTGCGTCGGTAGAACATCAACATCGTCACCACGCCGTCGTGCTGACGAAACTCTCCCTCAACACTTGGCTGGATCGGAGTTCGAGGGACGTCATCGGGCTGAACGTGTGCTGAACTCGGAGGTGCCGTACGTTCGTTACTTGATCGGTTGGATCGTGAAGACGTACGACTACATCAACCGCGTTGTGCTAACGCTTCCGCTTTTGGTCTACGAGGGTACGTGGACAACACTGTCCCCTCTCGTTGCTATGCATCACCATGATCTTGTGTGTGCGTACAATTTTTTTGAAATTACTACGTTCCCTAATAGTGGCATCCGAGCCAGGTTTTATGCGTTGATGTAATATGCACGAGTAGAACACAAGTGAGTTGTGGGCGATATAAGTCATACTACTTACCAGCATGTCACACTTTGGTTCGGCGGTATTGTTGGATGAAGCGGCCCGGACCAACATTACGCGTACGCTTACGCGGGACTGGTTCTACCGACGTGCTTTGCACATAGGTGGCTGGCGGGTGTCAGTTTCTCCAACTTTAGTTGAACCGAGTGTGGCTACGCCCGGTCCTTGCGAAGGTTAAAACAGCACCAACTTGACAAACTATCATTGTGGTTTTGATGCATAGGTAAGAACGGTTCTTGCTAAGCCTGTAGTAGCCACGTAAAACTTGCAACAACAAAGTAGAGGACGTCTAACTTGTTTTTGCAGGGCATGTTGTGATGTGATATGGTCAAGACGTGATGCTATATTTTATTGTATGAGATGATCATGTTTTGTAACCGAGTTATCAGCAACTGACAGGAGCCATATGGTTGTCGCTTTATTGTATGCAATGCAATCGCCCTGTAATGCTTTACTTTATCACTAAGCGGTAGCGATAGTCGTAGAAGCATAAGATTGGCGAGACGACAACGATGCTACGATGGAGATCAAGGTGTCGCGCTGGTGACGATGGTGATCATGGAGGTGCTTCGGAGATGGAGATCACAAGCACAAGATGATGATGGCCATATCATATCACTTATATTGATTGCATGTGATGTTTATCTTTTATACATCTTATTTTGCTTAGTTCGGCGGTAGCATTGTAAGATGATCCCTCACTAAATTATCAAAGTATAAGTGTTCTCCCTGAGTAAGCACCATTGTGAAAGTTCTTCGTGCCGAGACACCACGTGATGATCGGGTGTGATAGGCTCTACGTTCAAATACAACGGGTGCAAAACAGTTGCACACGCGGAATACTCGGGTTAAACTTGACGAGCCTAGCATATAACAGATATGGCCTCGGAACACGGAGACCGAAAGGTCGAGCGTGAATCATATAGTAGATATGATCAACATAGTGATGTTCACCATTGAAACTACTCCATCTCACGTGATGATCAGACATGGTTTAGTTGATTTGGATCACATGATCACTTAGAGGATTAGAGGGATGTCTATCTAAGTGGGAGTTCTTAAGTAATATGATTAATTGAACTTTATTTTATCATGAATTTAGTCCTGGTAGTATTAGCATATCTATGTTGTAGATCAATAGCTCGCGATGTTGCTCCCCGTTTAATTTTTATATATTCCTAGAGAAAACTATGTTGAAAAATGTTAGTAGCAATGATGCGGATTGGATCTGTGATTTGAGGATTAACCTTATTGCTGCACAGAAGTATTATGTCCTTGATGCACCGCTAGGTGACAGACCTATTGCAGGAGCAGATGCAGACGTTATGAACGTTTGGCTAGCTCAATATGATGACTACTTGATAGTTTAGTGCACCATGCTTAAACGGCTTAGAATCGGGACTTCAAAGACATTTTTGAATGTCATGGACCATATGAGATGTTTCAGGAGTTGAAGTTAATATTTCAAGCAAATACCCGAGTTGAGAGATATGAAGTCTCCAACAAGTTCTGTAACTAAAAGATGGAGGAGAATAGCTCAACCAGTGAGCATGTGCTCAGATTGTCTGGGTACTACAATCTCTTGAATCAAGTGGGAGTTAATCTTCCAGATAAAATAGTGATTGACAGAATTCTCTAGTCACCATCACCAAGTTAGTAGAACTCCGTGATGAACTATAGTATACAAGGGATGATGAAATCGATTCCCGAGCTTTTCATGATGATGAAATCGATGAAGGTAGAAATCAAGAAAGAGCATCAAGTGTGGATGATTAACAAGACCACTAGTTTCAAGAAAAGGGCAAAGGGAAAGAAAGGGAACTTCAAGAAGAACGGCAAGCAAGTTGCTGCTCAAGTGAAGAAGCCCAAAGTCTGGTCCTAAGCCTGAGACTAAGTGCTTCTACTGCAAAGGGACTGGTCACTAGAAGCGGAACTACCCCAAGTATTTGGCGGATAAGAAGGATGGCAAAGTGAACAAAGGTATATTTGATATATAGATTATTGATGTGTATATTACTAGTGTTCGTAGCAACCCCTCGGTATGTGATACTGGTTCAGTTGCTAAGAGTAGTAACTCGAAACGGGAGTTGCAGAATATGGAAACAAGGACCCTCGGAGAGAGTTGGGGATTTCACCGTTTTGCATATTTGAATTTCATCAAATATGGAAACAAGGATCACTTTGGTTTTAATAAATTTTCTCTTCGAAAATATTTCATATCAAAGTATATGAGAGGAGATAATATGACTTCTCCGAAATAAATGAAATATTGGAAGAAAACTATTAAAATCAATTTGCAATTTTTTATTTGGATTTTATTGCAATTTTATTGAATTAGGAAAAATATGCGTTTTTCAAAAATTGCATTATAGGACCAAATAAATGTTCACCCTGTCCGTCTTATTTTTAGAGGACGGGGAAAATTTATTTCGGGATTTTTGGAGTCCGTTTAGTATTCCTTTTCTTTCCTTTTCTGCGCGTCAGAATATTTAAAAGAAAAAGTCAAACCGACTTCAGGCCGTAACCGGCCAGGACTCCTCAGGCAGGCTCCCTCTTATAAGCCGCCCCGCAGCCCACCCCACCGCCTCATCCCGCCCGCGCCGCCCCGAACCCTAGCCGCCCCTGCCGCCGCGCGTCGCCATGCCGCCTCCCGCCGTCGCGCCGCCACCGCCCGCCGCCGCGCCGCCACCCACCGCCGCCGCGCCGCCACCCACCCGCCGTCGCCGAAGCCGCCACCGCCGCGTCGGATCTCGCCGTTGACCCCGCCGTTGACCGGTCGGTTTTCCACGGTTAACCCCGGTTTTCTTTTAGTTTCCGGTTTAATTTATTAGATCGGTTCGGCTTTCCGTCGGTTTACTTATTTTGCGGATGTTCGTCCGTACGTTCGCTTTAATGAATACCATTCACCCGTTAGCCGCAGACAGTGAACGCTCGTTTGTTAGCCTGTTCGACAATTTTTCTTTTTCCAGGGTTTTCCGCGATTATTTTCGATCGCTATATCTGCCCTAATTTTCGATCTAGTATATCTTTTCGCTCGTTTATCGGAATTAGGCGATTCAAGCGCCTGGATCTTCGTCTCGAAGCCCTATTTTCGTTTAACTAACTTGAACAAGATTTTGGTACTGTAAAATTTGACTTTAGTCCAAATTAGTAACCGGATCTTGTTTCTTTCGCAGTTTGAGTTTCGTTGTTTAGTTTGATTTGATTCTTTTTGCAAACCGAAGTTCTTATGTTGAACTTTCTGGTTAGTTCTTCTTATTTGAGATTTAACCGTGCATCTTTGCTTGATTGCTTATGTATGCTATTGTTTGTTTGTGATAGAACACCCGAAGTGCGAAGGTGCTACTACGAGTCTTTAGGATTTGTAGATCATCAGCAAGGCAAGTAACACATTGATCATATTTCTTTCATACCTAGTTTTTATGCATTAGTTTCAATCCCCAAACATTGCATGATTAGGATGTGATTAACTTGTGGTTATTGAGAAGTATATGATGAGGTAGAACCTATTGCCCTTTTATTCAAACCTTGGGAGTTACTTCTACGTTATGCTTATATTGCTATGCTATGCTCATAGACGTGGTATGATTTGAGAGATCCATGACAGATGTGAGATTTTTAATTAATCGTTCAACTTAAGGTGGCAACTTTAATACACATCTGGGTGGATTGCTTGTTTTGGGCACCCGGGGATATACCAGTGTTGTCCTAGGAGATCCCGGGGATTTACCGTGCGATCCTCCTAAGGTCCGCCACCCAGGCTCAAAGGGATCATGAGATTATTAATGCTAGAAACTTCCATGTGCAGCCACAAGACATTATGTGCTCTAGCATAGTGGAGTAAGTTGCGTGACCTCTTTCAGTGGTGGGCTAGCAGATGTAGATTGAAAGTAGGTGTAACTGTCCACCCGGAGTAAAGAGTTAATTCTTCTGAAAGACTATGTCTCGGTCATCCGTTTCTCAAACATCATGTAGTGCGAGAATTCCAACGGAGGAGATCGAGTCTTGTGGGGAAAAGTGCGCAAACCTCTGCAGAGTGTACAAACTAATCATGGTTAGTTGTGTCCCCAGTTATGGACAACTTGAGTATCTAGTACTTGGATTATCCTACTATATCTCATCACTCTAAATTAATTTGTTGGGTTGATAATTACTTTTAATTGGGATTGAGATAGGGGTACCATTCTCAAGTGTTTCAACTACCATGATAGTTAAATAAAAACTTATTGCTTTGTTGTAGGAAAAAATTAGCTTTCGCACAAACCATGTAACCATAGAGCCTCCACCAGCCATATATGCATGTAGTGATAGCATTTATCTATTCATTGCTCTACTGTGTTACATTGCCAGCATATTCCATGTGTTGACCCGTTTTCGGGTTGCAATGTATTATGTTGCAGACTTTTCAGACGAGGAGTAAGACGTGATAGGTCGTTTGTCATGCACTCGGCTATGCCGTTGGAGTTGATGGACTCACTTTATCTTCCAAGCCTTCCGCTGTTATCATATTAGATGGCCTTAAGCCATATTCATTGTAATAAGTTCTCTCTTGAGACATCCATGTAATAAGTGTGTGATTGCTACTCTGTTATAAATCCTTCGAGTACTATGTGTGTCAGTTTTACTGATCCAGGGATGACACTGAAGCACAGAGACTTGACCGTTTGAGGTCGGGTCGCTACACTGGGGCTCGGCTGATGCTTCAGGCACCGGACGTCCGGTCCCGGCCGGTTGTCCGGTGGCTGGGACTTTTTCTGCACCCCTTCTTCTTCGTCTCCGTCTTCACGTCCATCTTCCTCTCCTTCTTCTCCTCGCTCCTTAGCTTCTCCTTGATACCTGAGTATGCATAATGTGTCCATATGAGGTAGTAGCCATGTCTCATGTGCATCGAAGTGGAATTGTGAGAGAGATGTCATCTCGGTTTCAAGAGCTCTTGCGCGTGCTCGTGTCATGGGTCCGAGTGGTGTCGTAGGAGATATAGTTTGGTCCATGGGAATGACATTGAGATGCTCCGCATCACATGGGGGGGGGGGCGAGCTTCAGACTTGAGCTCTTATAGAATGATGAGCACCAGATGATCAATCAGAAGTTTAAAGTGTGCAAAGAAACATAAACTCGGACTCGTATTTTTGTTAGTTTGAACAGCTAAAGACTACAAAATTATTATGAAAATTCATCTTTGATATCAAAAAAATGTATCTAAATTAGTTATATTACATAATTTGGCATACGGTACTATGTTGAATTGACCAACTCTGATTTTCGTGTTAATCAATTAATTATCATTCACATTAACCAACAAAAAACAGAGTTTTGAATCTAATGTTAATTATTGAGAATGGTGTGCATCGTCATCTCCATGGTCGCTCATGGTGGTGGTGCTTTTGATAATCCCTTTGCTGGCTAAGAGGAATGATCGATTGGGGTCTGTAGGGTTGGACATTTGGACGCATATGCTCTTGGCAAACATTTTTCATTTTCTCTTCCTCGTCATATCTATACAAGAGTATAACAATATAAGGACAACCAATAGGTTGTAATTAATTTCTGATGTTTGTAGATTTTTTATGGGACAACCACACAAATTTGAACATATTAAAGGTCAAGAGATGAAGAAGGGACTTAACTGTGCAGGTGCAGCTACCATGGATCTGGATCGCTCTCTTGGAACTCTCGCTGGGAGGTTGGAGCACATTTGCTGTCCTCCTCTCCTTCACGAGGAGCCTTGCCGGTCGCGACGGTAGGGTCTACTACGGCGAGCAATGGATGGAGATTGGACCGCATGACAGTTGGGAAGATTGGTGGTGCTAAAATCATGACGATCGTAGCAGTAGAGAATCAAAGCGGTTGTGTACGTGCTGCTGTAGCCGCAATTCCCAGGACCAATGGACCCTAGCCCCTTTTCTCCTCGATAGTGGGCATTTCTTTTTTCTTGGTTTTGATCTCCTATGTAGTGTACATGGGCCGGCCCTGGGGGTTTCACGTGGTTATGCGCGACAGCCGGACAGGGGGGCGAATTGAGGAAAATCGAGTCAAAACACTGTCTAAATACCAGCCTCCCTAATCGCTATTGAGGTGAAACAAGTTCGTCAGGGGGGGTCTAGCCCCCCCCTCGCCCCCTTGAATTCGTCCCTGCAGAGGAGGCCATAGGGACGGTGGCGTTGGTCATCAAACGACACGAATAAAGCAAGGGAGTGAGGGAAAAATGCCGATCTAAGGTTCGGGGGGCCGCGGCCCGCGGGGCAGGTCTTGTAGGCGTCGGAGAGATGTCGGGTGGCCGCCACACATCCTGGTGCGGCCGTGGCGTCATGGATGGCTGCCACGGCTCTGTTCAATGAACAGAGATAGAAGGAGAGGGGGGAGTTGGGCTGGGCCGTGCACTGTGCACTTGTGGCCCAGTGCCAGTTTGTTCTTTTCTTTATTCTTTTTCTATTTTCTATTCTAGTATCTGTTTTGTATTTCTTTAAGGCACCAAATGATTTTTTCTCTAGTTCAAACTTGGCACATAATTTAACTAGCAATATGAAAAGGCAACACATAAAGTCTCAGTCCATTTGGAAACACCCAAACTTACGTTTGGAATTAAATAGGCTTGTTTTGTTGTTGTTGGTACACCAATTTGTTGCTAGGGTCAATTTCAGAAAACCAAATGGTGTTGGATTCTACATGAAAAATGCTTGGGGAATATTTAGAACACTACCGACATTTTTGTTTTACTGTTTTAAGAAATATTAATTTTAACTTGCAATTTAAATTTGAATTTGACTTGAGTTTTAATTAAGTGATAATTTAGATTAGCAAACATGGTGACATGCCATCATTAGGGTGAGATCACTGTAGCTTAATTGTAGAGGCGTTACAATCATGCTGGTGGTGCCACTCTACATAGTACAGCGAGCGAACTGTAAATGCATATGCCATAGTAAAGTTCCATGCTACAAAATCCAAACATTCAGTGGAATTCTCAAAATCCTCTCATCATCTGTAGGGAGAACATGTTTCTGATGAGTGTTTCATCCCACTCTCATGAGTACGGATCAATCAATTCTTACACTTTAGATAGCAAACAAGCTCCCTTTGGTGTCAAAACCTTTCTAGTTGGGCCGTTTTTCACCTAGCAGTCATTCCATATATTGGTTTCCGATCCTGTCCCAACACGCCAAATATGAAATAATAGACTGCCAAGTAAAGGAAGATCCTAGCTTCAAAATATTACCATCCAGATAGTATTTCACGCAAAGCACATGTGCACATAACGTATCTGGATTAGAGATCAATCTCCAGCATTACTTAGTGTAACATCCCAAATTTTCAATTTGGAATGTTATACACTAGTTCATCATTGCATATCATATTTTGTTGCATTCTGGTTGATCCTAGAAATTCTACGCAACTCAAGGACCCTTGGAGAGAGTTGGGGATTTTGTTATTTTCATATTTGAGTTTTCTCAAATTTTGAAAATAGGATCATTTGATTTTATTTATTTTATCTTCAATTATTTCTATTACAAAAATATGAGAGAGGGAATAAAATGACTTCCCCAAAATAAATAAATATTGAGGATTTAATAAAAAATCAAATAAGATTTTTTTGGTTTTATTTGCTATTTTATTTGTATTAGGGAAAAATACGCGTTTTTCAAAATTGCATTTAGACTCCAAATAAATGTTCATCTTGTGCGGCTTGATTTTAGAAGCCGGGGAAAATTTATTTCGGGATTTTTGGAGTCCGTTTAGTATTTCCTTTTTTCCCTAGCGTAATTATTTAAAAAAAAGAAAAAAAAACCAACCGACCTAACCGGGCCGTGTCCGACTAGGACACTTGGCCCGGCCGGCCTTCAAATAGCGCCCTGAGGCCCCGAGGCCAGCCCAAGTCGCGCCCCGCCCCGAAACCCTAACCCTAGGCCGCGCCGCCGCCGCCGCCCATGCCGCACCTCGCCGCCGCCCCACGCAGCGCCGCCCGCCGCCTCGCCGCACGCCGCTCCGCCGCCGCCTTGCCGCCGCCCCGCCGCCCGCGCCGCGCCGCTCGCCGCCGCCGCGGGACCACCGCCGCCGGAGGTAGTTTTTTTTCGCCACCAGTTTTTTTTAGAAAACCGATCGGTTTTCGGTGGGTTTTGTTTAGTTTTTTTAGTTTCAATTTTTTAAATAGATCGGTTTTTCCGGTTTATTTATTTAGCGTGCATTCGTCCATTCGTTCGTTTTAACGAACGTTCGTCATTTTTCTTTTTCTCGGATTAAATCCGCGATTTTTCTGATCGCGATTTCTGATCGCGATTTCTGATCCGATTTTCGTTTTAGTCTAACTTTTCGCTCGTTTATCGGAATCAGGCGATTCAAGCGCCTGGAGTTTCGTCTCGAAACCCTCTTTCCGTTTAGCCAATTCAAACAAGTTTTTGCCACTGTAAAAATTGCCCTAGATCCAGAATAATAAACGAAGCATGTTTCTTTTGCCGTTTGTCTTTCGTTGCTTCGTTCGATTTGATTCTTTTTGCCAACCGGAGTTCTTAAGTTGAACTTTATGGTTAGTTCTCTTATTTGAGTTTTACCTGTGCATTAGTTGAGTACTTATTGTACTCCCTCCTTCCATCTATATAGGGCCTAATACATTTTTCAAGGCTATCTTTGACCAAATGTTAGAGCAATAATATATGACATGCAACTTACACAAAACACATTGTCAAATTCGTATGTGAAAGGAGTTTTCAATAATATAATTTTCACATTATGCATGTCATGTATTATTAATCTTGTCAATAGTCAAAGGATGTCTTGAAAAACGCATTAGGCCCTATATAGATGGAAGGAGGAAGTATGCTTGTTTGTTTGCGATAGAGTACCCGGAGTGCGCCACTTGCTACTTCGAATCGCTAGGTTTCCCGGATCATCAGCAAGGCAAGTAACACGTTGATCATGCTTTCCCATTACCCAGTTTTATTGCATTAGATCAATCCTCACACATTGCATGATTAGGATCTAATTAAATTATGGGTTTGGGAAGTAGTTGAGGTAGTACCTATTACCTGTTATTATCAAACCTTTGGGAGTTACTTCTAGTTTGCTTATTATGCCATGCTATGCTAGTAGACGTGGATTGGGTGAGTGTATCCATGACATATGTGAGATTGTTAATTAATGGTTTATTTAAGGTGGCAACTTAAATACACATCTGGGTGGATTGAGGTACCTGGGTATTCCAGCGATTGCCTGTTTTTCTTTATGGACTGCCACCCAGGCTCAAAGGGATCATGAGATTATTCATGCTAGAAACTTCCGTGTGCAGCCACAAGCTATTATGGGCTCTAGCATAGTTGATTAAGTTGTGAGAACTCTTACAGTGGTAGACTAGCAGATGTAGGGGAAAGTAGGTGTAACGGTCTACCCGATCGTAAGGTGCTAGCACTTCTGAAAGACTATGTCTCGGTCATCCATTTCTCAAACACCATGTAGTGCGAGAAACCAAACGGAGGCAATCGAGTCTTGTGGGGAAAAGTGCGCAAACCTCTGCAGAGTGTTTAAACTAATCATGATTAGCCGTGTCCCCGGTTATGGACATCTTGAGTATCTAGTACCTCGATTTTCATGTGTATCTCAACATGTTACTCTAAAATTAATTTTGTTGGGTTTTGTTTAATGATGATGTTTAATTGGGATTGAGAATGCTGTCAACCATTCTCAATGTTTAACAACTACCCTGATAGTTAAATAAAATTTATTCCTTTGCAGTAGGGAAAAAATGGCTTTATGCAAAACTGTAACCATAGAGCTTTCCACCAGCCAAATATGCATATAGAATAGCCTATTTCATTCCATTACTCTCTATGTGTTACTTTGCCAGCATATTCCATGTGCTGACCCATTTCGGGCTGCAATGTTAATGTTGCAGACTTTTCAGACGACGATTAAGGTGCTTTTAGGTCATGGTTCTATACTCAGTGATGCCGTTGGAGTTGATGGACTCACTTACCTTCCAAGATTTCCGCTGTTATCATTATTAGATGGCCTTAAGCCATATTCATTTTAATAAGTTCTCTTTTGAGACACTCGATGTAATAAGTGTGTGATTGCTACTCTGTTATAAATCCTTCAAGTATTGTGTGGTGTCAGCATTACTGATCCAGGGATGACAACTGAGCATAGAGATTGGACCATTTGAGGTCTGGTCGCTACACTTAGCCAACATTGCAAGGTTAAAAGCATGAAGGTCATGGAAGCCCATTCCACCCTCATTTTTTGGTATGCACATTCACCACCATGCCAAGCAATGCATCCTCTTCTGCTCCTCTTCGTCACCCACCAAAAGCTAGTGATGCCATTTGCAATTTCCTTCCATATTTTCTTTGCGATCTTAAACACCCCCATTGGGAAAACTAGCAGAGACTAAATAACCGCTTTAAGTACGATTCTTTAGCTCCCAGAGATAGAAATTTCTCCTTCCAACCGTTTAGCCGAGCAATCACCCTCTCCACCAAATAGGCAAAACTATCACTTATGTCCACTCCAACCATAGCAGGCAAATCGAGATACTTTTCTGATAAAGCCTCTGTCATTATATTCAGTTGTACACACAAACTTGCTTTTGTTTGCACCTCCACACTTGGACTGAAATAAATGCTGCATTTCCCTTCACTCACCAATTGTCTAGAACTTGCACAGTATTGGTCAAGAGCTGTCTCATCGAGTTGCATTATTTAAATCTGCTTTCATAAGGATCAAGGAATCATCAACATATAATAAATGTGAAAAATCATGGAATCATCAATGAATAATAAATGTGAAAATGATGGTGCACCCCTGCACAACTTTATCCTTCTATGCCACAAACCTCCTCTTGGTGAGCCAACAAACTCGACAAATCTTCTGCACAAATGTGGAACGCATATGGTGATAAGGGATTCCTAGATGGCACAAACCCCCATTTCTCCTGATCATTATATCTTACTCTGTATTTCATAGATCGGACACCTACCATAATCAACTCCACAAAATTATCATGAAAACCAAGCCTTCTCATCATCATATATAGAAATCCCCACTCGACTCGATCATATGCCTTGTGCACGTCCAGCTTGACTACACAATAGCTAGTCTTTGTTCTTTTTTCAACTTGACTTGCTCTGACAAGTTGATGCATTTTCATTGAGAATCTTAGTGTTGTAGGTGATTAGAGGCATCATATCTTCTACCGTTGCTTTATCTTTTCGCGCAATGCCACAACACAGTACTCCTACATGTTGCGAAACTTGGCCAGGGTAGCATCTCGGTTTATAGTGTGTGGTAATGTATGATGATTCACCATATTTGTTGGTCTAAACTTAGTAGTTCTTTGGTGGTTGTTTGGAAAGGGATTTTTTATGGACTTGAGCTTGTGAAAAACATGACGCTTTGTAGAGTTGGTAGTGGGATACGCACCTGACACAACCTGTAGATCCTTCACGGGCTGCCCTATACTGCAGTTCTCATAAAGGTAATTGCCGGTTCAATAAGGGATTAGACTTCCTCGACCATAATGCAGCTCAGAAGGTAGATTTGCTCAAATAGTCCTTTGTCATGTTGATGTTGATGCTATTCTTAAAATTTGTACACACCCCTTTTGCTTGAGGGGTTCATCGCGTGGGCCTTGAAAGATCAAGCTCCTTTTTGGTTACAACGACGTATCACTTGGCAATGTCTAATCATGAGTTGGTTCACTTTTTTCAAAGCTAGCAGTGCAAGACCTGAGGATGATCCTCCCTACCGAGCTCGATATGGAAGGCCTTTGTGCCTCATAAATGAAGATTTTTGGTTGGAAGGTGGTCTTAGGTGGCCTTCCTACAAACCTTGCAAAGTACCATTGGCATATTGGTTCCCATGCTTCAAGTGTTTGTGGAAATGAGGTAGAATCTACATTCCATGCTCTTATTGCTTGCCCCAATGCTGGTGCGCTCTGGGATTCGATGCAACTCTAATGACCCCTGCTGAAAAGGATCGACGTCAAGTGGACTGGTGATGAATGGCTGCTTCATTTTTAGGAGAACTTGCAGCGTGATCTTACTACTTATCTATCGTGCATGGCACCTCCGAAAGGAGATCTTTCATGGTAAATCTAACCCCCTTTGGAGGCCGTCATGCTTGTTCTTGAGCAGCTACCTCAATACATTGCTTCAAGTTCGTCAGCTTAGTGCCAAAGAGGCTATTAAAGGGAAGTATCTAGTATTCGTTGAATGCCATGTGGTGCAACCCCAACCAAAGCCGCCATGCCTACCATGGTCACATCCACCTGGTTTGGCTACTTTGTCTGTGGATGGCTCGTTTCTCCAGGTGATGATTCTGCTGACATATGTAGGATCTCGAGGGATGACAAGGGTGCCGTGATTTTTGCGACATACAGACGCATGTACTTAGGCAATGATGCTTTGGAGTCTGAGATACATGCGATAAATGAGTGCACTGGCTCAACAATCCAACACACTACCTCGCCGGTGTTACTCTAGTCTTATTGCACCACTGCTCTTTCCGTGATCATGGAAGGCTTTTTGGACATATCAACTTATGGACATTTGATTTCTGAGATCAAACGCTTGACGGAAGATAGGTTTTTTAATCCTATAAAGATTTCTCTTGAACAAAATAGGTTGTAGATTGCAAATTTGGTCGTAGCTAGGATAACACAGTGTGCTAGATTAACCAATGTAACACCCCGGATGTAACTTTCCCAATTTGTACTCCAACTCTTGCCGTTTCGGCGTTAAGTTATTTTATTTTCTCAGGTTCGGGTTTTTGTCTCCATGTGTTGTTGTCGTTGTCATGCATCTCATATCATGTCATCATGTGCATTGCATTTGCATACGTGTTCCTCTCATGCATTTGAGCATTTTCCCCGTTGTCCGTTTTGCATTCCGGTGCTTCGTTCTCCTCCGGTGGTCATTTCTACCTTTCTTTCGTGTGTGGGGATTAAACATTTCCGGATTGGACCGAGACTTGCCAAGCGGCCTTGGTTTACTACCGGTAGACCGCCTGTCAAGTTTCGTACAATTTGGACTTCGTTTGATACTCCAACGGTTAACCGAGGGACCGAAAAGGCCTCGTGTGTGTTGCAGCCCAACACCCCTCCAATTTTGCCCAAAACCCACCTAATCCTTCTCCATCATCTAGAGCGTTCGATCACGATCGCGTGGCCGAAAACTGCACCTCATTTGGACTCTCCTAGCTCCCTCTACTTATAAATATAGCCTCCTCCCCGAAAATTCGCGGATCCCCTCTCCAAACCCTATCCCCTTCGTCTCCACGCGCCGGCGGAAAAATTTCTGTCCGGCCGGACGTGTCCGCTGCTCCCTGCCGCCGCCACGTGGCACCTTCCTATACGCCCGGCTGCCTCTCTCCGCCGCCGGCCCGCCGAGCCCAGGCAGGGCCCCCGCGGGCCCATCCGCGCGCGCCGCCCGCACCGTCGCCCCGCCGCCTTCTCCTACCTCGCGCCGCCGCCTCCCCTTTTGCCGGCGCCCGCGCCACCGGACGCCGACGAGCCGCCGCCGCCTCTCCGCATCGGCCACCGTCCGCCTCCTCGCCGCGCTGTCCTCGGCTCCGGTCCGGCGACCGGATTCGCCTCCTCCGACCTCCCCGGCGCCGCCCCGCGCCCTTCTCCGGCGACCTCCGGTGAACAGTGTTCCGGCCATCCTCGTTTTGCATGCCCGGGTCAAACCCTAGATCCGGAGGTGCAACCCATGTATTTTTGTGATGTGTGTGGTGACTAGCACAAGCTTGCAAAGTGGTGCACTTGGTAATTCTGATTTCAGGGACTTGGCAATTCCACTAAGTCCTTGAGCTGTTTATCTCATATGGCCATATGTTTATGTTGTTTCCTAGTGATCCCTGCCTCTTTTGAGGATGATCAGTAAGGATGTTTTGTTAATCTTGTAGTTCTCTATTCATCTATGTCTTTGTTTGCGATTATGGAGCATCCTAGCTTGAGTCAATCGAGCTCTACTTTTGCTACTTCGTGAATCTGGGCAGATTGTCAACTTGTTTGCAATTTTGCCGATGATGTTGTAGTTGATCCGTGCATGCTATGCTATTGTTCTTGCCATGTCTAGCTTGCATTTTGTGTATTCTTGATGGATGTATGCTTAGCTTATCATGACTTGCTCCGTATTGAGTGCATCGAGCTCGTAAACATGCCTACTTGATATCTGTTTTCAGCATGCTTTAGTTTTCTCTAAGTCTAATAACTGATTATGTTTTTGCCATGTTCACATGCTTGGAATTGTATTTTCTGATCCCTTTTGGCTCAAGGTCACTAAGGTACTTTTGTTAAGCTCTTTGAGTAGCTCCATGCCATGCTTTACTTTGCCATGTTCAGGTCCTGTAGCATGTAGTTTTGTTGCTCCGAAGAGAGCTACCTGATCTGAAATTCCAGACAAGTGTTGATTTCACTAAGTCTGAAATCTGTTTGCCATATGCATTTTTGCCATGCTTGTTTGAACCTGTTAATGGATGAATTGGCCGTAGCTCAGTGCTAGACTTTTGTTAGGCATCATGAATGCATCCCTTCCATGTATTTTGTTGTCATGTTTGGGTGCTGTAGCATGTTCTTCTCATTGCATTTAGATGACTACTTGCTGTAAATCACACACCGGTGTCATATTTGAATCGCTTGCCATTTCCAAACCGTAACTCCGATTCCGGCATTCTTTATATCGTTTTCAAGAGATTTCATCTCATTTTTCCAGTGGCACACTTGAATTTCCAAGTTGAGGCCAGGTTCTTGCATTTCCTGTCACATCTTGCATATGCATCCCGCATAGCATATCATCTTTGCATCATGTTGTTTGAGTTGCACGTGGTTGATTTGTGTGCTTGTTACTTGTTTGTCTTGTTTGGGTAGAGTCGGGAGAGGAGTTCGCTAACGAGGAGCCCGTTGAGTTTGCTTTCGAGGATCCAGTCAACTCTGACAACTGTGCAGGCAAGATGATCATACCCTCGAAATCACTACTATCTTTGCTATGCTAGATTGCTCGCTCTTTTGCTATGCCAATGCTACGATGCCTACCACTTGCTTTCAAGCCTCCCAAATTGCCATGTCAAACCTCTAACCCACCATGTCCTAGCAAACCGTTGATTGGCTATGTTACCGCTTTGCTCAGCCCCTCTTATAGCGTTGCTAGTTGCAGGTGAAGATTGGAGGCCGTTCCTTGTTGGAACATTTATTTACTTGTTGGGATATCATTATATTATCTTGTTATCTTAATGCATCTATATACTTGGTAAAGGGTGGAAGGCTCGGCCTCTCGCCTAGTGTTTTGTTCCACTCTTGCCGCCCTAGTTTCCGTCATATCGGTGTTATGTTCCCGGATTTTGCGTTCCTTACGCGGTTGGGTTATAATGGGAACCCCTTGATAGTTCGCCTTGATTAAAGCTTTTCCAGCAATGCCCAACCTTGGTTTTACCATTTGCCACCTAGCCTTTTCTTTCCCTTGGGTTTCTGCAGACTCAAGGGTCATCTTATTTTAACCCCCCCCCGGGCCAGTGCTCCTCTGAGTGTTGGTCCACCTGTCAGCTGCCGGTGGCCACCAGGGGCAACTCTGGGCTGGCCTACCCGTACCTAAGACAATCTGAGTGTGCCCTGAGAAAGAGATATGTGCAGCTCCTATCGGGATTTGTCGGCACATTCGGGCGGTGTTGCTGGTCTTGTTTTAACCTGTCGAAGTGTCTTGAAGAACCGAGATCCCGAGTCTGATCGGAACGTCTTGGGAGGAGGTCTATTCCTTCGTTGACCGTGAGAGCTTGTCATGGGCTAAGTTGGGACTCCCTTGCAGGGATTTGAACTTTTGAAAGCCGTGCCCGCAGTTATGGGCAGATGGGAATTTGCTAATGTCCGGTTGTAGATAACTTGAACCTTAACTTAATTAAAATGAATCAACTGAGTGTGTTACCGTGATGGCCTCTTCTCGCCGGAGTCCGGGAAGTGGACACGGTGTTGGAGTAATGTTTGCGCAGGTTGTCCTCTAGTTTCTCGCTCGCGCTTTGCCTCCTCTTCTCGCTCTCTTTTGCGAATAAGTTAGCCACCATATATGCTAGTCGCTTGCTGCAGCTCCACATATATTTGTACCTTGCCTTACCTATAAGCTTAAATAGTCTTGATCACGAGGGTGCAAGATTGCTGAGTCCCTGTGGCTCACAGACTACTATTACACCAGATGCAGGGCCCGATGATTCCGCTCCGGGAGACGTGTTTGAGATCAAGTGGGAGTTCGACGAAGACTCTCAACGTTACTATGTTTCCTTTCCTGATGATCAGTAGTGGTGCCCAGTTGGGGGTGATCGGGACCGTGTCGCTTGTTGGGTTATCTTTTATTTTGGCGCCGTAGTCGGGCCATGAGTGTTTGGATGATGTAATGTTATTTATGTACTTGATTGATGTGGCGAGTGTAAGCCAACTATGTTATCTCCCCTTTTATTATCTATATTACATGGGATGTTGTGAAGATTGCCTAACTTGCGACATATGCCTTCAATGCGATTATGCCTCTAAGTCGTGCCTCGACACGTGGAAGATATAGTCGCATCGAGGGTGTTACAAGTTGGTAATCAGAGCCTTCCCCGACCTTAGGAGCCCCATTGCTTGATCGTTTTGAGTCATTTAGGAATTATATATCAGAGAGTTTAGGAATTCTTTTTACTCCCCAGTCTCCTCATCGCTCTGGTAAGGCATCCTGACGTAGAGTTTTGACTTTTCTCTTCTCAAATTTCACTAAATTTTTTTTAGGATCACGCGGGTATCTTGGAATCGTTCCGATGGTTTTATGATGAGAACATTGTCTTGGTGCCTCCTATCAGGGGTTTTGTGGAAGTGTCCCGGGGAGTTGAGCTCTGAGGTGTTGTCGTCATAATTTTATCGTTGCAGTTCTGGAATACCTGAGTTTAGTACGCCGACATCGAAAATCCCTTTTATGTAGTTTGTTGGTGAGATAACCTCGATGCCACCCAGTACTGGGGCGGGAGTTCGGGAGTATCGCCATAACTTGTATAACAGATGCTTTTCGAAGGTTGAGGTAGATGGTTTCCGAAGGTTTCTTGGTTATGTGTTGAAGGATGGATACAGCTGGATGTAGGATTTGCTAGATTTGGGTGAGATATTATGCTTTCCCTGTATCCCCAACACCTGATTGCATAACTGGAAAGGTTCGGGAGTTTCATAGGTGGGAATTCTTGTAGCTCTAGTTCTTCTTCCACGGATATTAGTTTGAGATTGGGATTTCTTACCGATTATTCGTTCTCGATCCGTACCTTGTGGATTTATTTCTCTACCTTAATTCTACGTGGCTTCTCAATTTATTGATATGTGACCACTTCAAGAGGAATGCATTCGTTCTTTTTGTTCGGATGTGAAGACTATATGTTGCAATTTTCATTCCGTTGGATTCAGCTTCAATATTTGTCTATCAATGTGCTAATGGATGTCAACCTCTTCAGGATGGCTCCTCCAACGCGCACGACTCCGAATCCTAATCCGCCACCACCTCCCCCTCCTCCGGAGGCATGGCAAGCTGTGATGGCCGCAACCAATGCAAACACACAGTTGATCATGCAAATTCTCCAAGAGCGCAATCAAGGCAACCAAGGGAACCATGGCAACAATCAGAATCACTTTGCTACACTCAACCAGTTCCTTGCTAATGGGCCAAAGACTTTCAGCAATTGTGTTGAGGCAACCGATGCTGACGATTGGCTTGTGGATCTGTGCAAGCATTTTGAGTGCACTAATGTCAGGCCTGAGGATTTCGTCAAGTTCGCTTCCTTCCAACTCAAAGATCAAGCTGTAGAATGGTTCCAGCAGTACAAGGATTCCAGAGGTGGACGCGTTATTACTTGGGATGAATTCCGTCGAGATTTCCGAGCTCATCATATCCCCCAGAGCGTGGTTGAAAGCAAGCGTGAGGAATTCCGCAACCTGAAGCAAGGCTCTTTGTCTGTCTATGACTACAACAAGTTGTTTCAGAAGCTCGCCCGCTTTGCCAAGCAGGACGTGCCTGATGAGAAGAGCATGATATACCAGTTCAGGGGTGGTCTCAGAGAAGAAATTCAGCTAGCTCTTGTTCTCTTTGAGCCCTTGAGATATGATGAGTTCTACAACATGGCACTGAAGCAAGAGGCTGCTCCGTTGAGGTGTGATGCTTCCAAGAAGCGAGTCAGAGATGTTACTCCTTCTTCCTCTACTCAAGTGGCCAAGCAGCAAAAGTATTGGCTTCCTCCTCCTCCGTTCCGTCAGTCGTATCAGCAGAAGAGCAAAGGTGGCAGTGGATCTTCCCACCCACCCAACCCTGGCTTTCAGAACAAGACTTCATCTCAAGCTCCAAGATCGAGTGCTCCGTATCACCATCCGCTTTTAGAGGTCACGTGCAACAAGTGCCAACAGAAGGGTCACTATGCCAACAAGTGTTTCAACCAGAGGCGTCTTCCTCCTCCTCCTCCTGTCAGATTGGCAAGTACAGCTGTGGTCAAGCATAACCCCAAGCACGCCAAGGTCAACTTGATGAATGCAGCTCAGGCAGAGGATTCATCCGATGTCATCATGGGTAACCTTCCAGTTAACGATATTCCTGCAAAAGTTCTTTTTGACACGGGTGCATCGCATTGTTTCATCTCGAGACCGTTTTCATCTAAGCATGGTTTGGCTTTGCAAATTTTGCCTAGTCCATTAGCAGTTGTATCTCCCGGTAGGCACATGCATGCTAACTCCATTGCTCCGGATGTTACTATCACTTTGGGAGACTACAAGTTTCTATCTTCTCCTACGGTTCTTGGTGACTCGGATATTGATCTTATTCTCGGAATGGATTGGCTTTCTAAGCACAAAGCTCAGCTTGATTGTGCAGCCAGGCAGATTCAATTGACTCATTTGTCTGAGGATGTAATTGTCTTTGCCGCTCGTGATGATACCATCCGTCTGTTTTCTCTCAATGAGAAGGGTGAACTGGATGCTATCTCGCAAATTCCAGTCGTTTGCGAATATCAAGACGTCTTTCCAGAAGAGCTTCCAGGAATGCCTCCGCACCGGCCAGTTGAATTCATTATTAATCTTGAGCCCGGCACGGAACCTATGTGCAAGCGTCCTTACAAGCTCGGACCTGAAGAGTTGAAGGAGCTGAAGAAGCAACTCGATATTCAAGAGAAAATGGGTCTCATCCGGCCTAGTTCTTCTCCATGGGGTTGTGGTGTTCTTTTTGTGAAGAAGAAGGATGGAACAGACCGACTGTGTGTTGATTACCGTCCATTGAACAAGAAAACCATCAAGAACAAATACCCACTTCCCAACATCAACGAGCTGTTCGAACAACTCAAAGGTGCCCAAGTATTCTCCAAGCTTGATCTCCGTATGGGTTATCATAAAATTCGAATCCGTGAGCAAGATATTCCCAAGATGGCTTTCAGGACAAGCTTTGGTTCATATGAATACACTGTCATGTCTTTTGGTCTCGTCAACGCTCCTCCGACGTTCTCTCGCATGATGAACTTCATCTTCAACGCCTACACCAATGACTTCGTTTTGGTCTATCTCGACGACATTCTGGTTTTCTCCAAGAACAAGGAAGATCATGCCAAGCACTTGCGTTTGGTACTCGATAAGCTCAGGGAACATCAGTTCTACGCCAAGTTCTCCAAGTGTGAATTTTGGCTCGATGAGGTTCTTTATCTTGGTCATATCATCTCTGCCAAGGGCATTGCCGTGAATCCTGAGAAGGTGTCTGCAATTGTGAATTGGGAACCTCCTCAGAACGTGAAGCAACTCCGTAGCTTCCTCGGTCTCGCAAGCTATTGTCGAAGATTCGTTGAAAACTTTTCTAAGATCGTGAAGCCTCTCTCTAATCTTCTCCAGAAGCACGTCAAGTACGTTTGGTCTCCGGAGTGTGACATTGCTTTCAACACTTTGAAAGAGAAATTGATCACTGCTCCAGTTCTGACTCCGCCTGATGAATCCAAGCCGTACGAGGTCTTTTGTGATGCCTCTCTCCAAGGTCTTGGCGCAGTATTGATGCAAGAGAAGAAAGTTGTTGCTTATACCTCTCACCAGTTGAAGCCCAATGAGAAGAACTACCCCACTCATGATCTCGAGTTGGCGGCAGTTGTGCATGCTCTTTTGACTTGGAGACATCTCTTATTGGGAAGAAAAGTGGACATTTTCACTGATCACAAGAGTCTCAAGTACATCTTCACTCAGCCTAATCTCAACCTCAGGCAAACTCGATGGGTCGAAATGATTCAAGAGTATAATCTGAGTATCGAGTATACTCCAGGCAAGGCTAATGTGATTGCTGACGCATTGAGCAGGAAGGCTTATTGCAACAGTCTTATTCTCAAGCCTTATCAACCCGAGCTTTGTGAAGCTTTCCGCAAACTTAATCTGCAAGTTGTTCCTCAAGGTTTCCTCGCCAACCTTCAAGTCTCTCCTACCTTGGAAGACCAGATTCGCCAAGCCCAGCTTCTAGATGCTATGGTGAAAAAGGTGAAGATTGGGATTGCCAAGAGTCAACCCAAGTACAAGTGCTACCGCCTTGATGACAAGGATACTCTCTTCTTCGAGGATCGTATTGTGGTACCCAAAGGTGAACTTCGTAAAGTGATCATGAATGAGGCTCACAATTCTCTCCTCTCCATCCACCCTGGGAGCACGAAGATGTATCAGGACCTCAAACAGGCTTATTGGTGGACTCGAATGAAACGCGAGATTGCTCAATTCATGAATGAATGTGATGTCTGCTGAAGAGTGAAGGCAGAACACCAAAGGCCAGCTGGTCTCCTCCAACCTCTTGCCATTCCAGAATGGAAGTTTGACCACATTGAAATGGACTTCGTGACTGGGTTTCCAAAGTCCAAACGTGGCAATGATGCTATATTCGTTGCCATCGACAAACTCACCAAAGTGGCTCATTTCTGCCTATCAAAGAGTCAATCACTGCATCTCAATTGGCGGAACTCTATACCTCTCAGATTGTCTCTCTGCACGGTATTCCACAAGTGATCTCTTCAGACCGTGGCAGCATCTTTACATCCAAGTTTTAGGATTCTTTTCAGAAGGCCATGGGCACCAACATTGGCTTCAGCACATCTTTCCATCCTCAAACTAGGGGTCAAGTCGAGCGTGTCAACCAGATTCTTGAAGATATGCTCAAGGCTTGTGTGATCTCCTTCGGCATGAAGTGGGAGGATTGCCTTCCTTATGCTGAATTCTCCTACAACAACAGTTTTCAAGCAAGTTCGGGCAAGGCCCCATTCGAAATTCTGTATGGCAGGAACTGCCGTACCCCTCTCAACTGGTCTGAAACCGGTGAACGTCAGCTTTTGGGTAATGACTTAATCATAGAGGTAGAGGAAATGTGCAAAGTCATTCGTGATAACCTCAAAGCATCCCAATCCCGTCAGAAGAGCTACTATGATAGTAAGCACCGTGATTTGGCTTTCCAGATCGGAGATCATGTTTACCTCCGCGTCTCTCCTATGAAAGGTACTCGTCGCTTCGGTATCAAAGGGAAGCTTGCCCCCAGATACGTGGGACCTTTCAAGATTGTCAGCAAGAGAGGCCACCTCGCCTATCAACTCGAGCTTCCTTCAAACTTTGCAAATGTTCATGACGTGTTCCATGTCTCTCAGCTTCGAAAGTGCTTCAAGACTCCTGACCGCACCATCAACTTCGAGGACATTGAGCTCCAAGAAGATCTCTCTTATCATGAGCACCCAGTTGCTATTCTTGAAGAGACTGAACGCAAGACTCGCAACAAGTCAATCAAATTTCTCACAGTCAAGTGGTCACACCATTCCGATTATGAAGCTACCTGGGAACGCAAGGATCACCTCCGTTCTAAGTACCCGGCGTTCTTTCAGTCCTAGATCTCGGGACGAGATCCTTTCGTAGTGGTGGAGTGTTGTAACACCCCGGATGTAACTTTCCCAATTTGTACTCCAACTCTTGCCGTTTCGGCGTTAAGTTATTTTATTTTCTCGGGTTCGGGTTTTTGTCTCCGTGTGTTGTTGTCGTTGTCATGCATCTCATATCATGTCATCATGTGCATTGCATTTGCATACGTGTTCCTCTCATGCATTCGAGCATTTTCCCCGTTGTCCATTTTGCATTCCGGCGCTTCGTTCTCCTTCGGTGGTCATTTCTACCTTTCTTTCGTGTGTGGGGATTAAACATTTCCGGATTGGACCGAGACTTGCCAAGCGGCCTTGGTTTAGTACCGGTAGACCGCCTGTCAAGTTTTGTACCATTTGGACTTCGTTTGATACTCCAACGGTTAACCGAGGGACCGAAAAGGCCTCGTGTGTGTTGTAGCCCAACACCCCTCCAATTTTGCCCAAAACCCACCTAAGCCTTCTCCATCATCTAGAGCGTTCGATCACGATCGCGTGGCCGAAAACCGCACCTCATTTGGACTCTCCTAGATCCCTCTACCTATAAATATAGCCTCCTCCCTGAAAATTCGCGGATCCCCTCTCCAAACCCTAGTCCCTTTCGTCTCCACGCGCCGGCGGACAAATTTTTGTCCGGCCGGACGTGTCCGCTGCTCCCCACCGCCACCATGTGGCGCCTCCCTATACGCCCGCCCGCCTCTCTCCGCCGCCGGCCCGCTGAGCCCAGGCAGGGCCCCCGCGGGCCCATCCGCGCGCGCCGCCCGCACCGTCGCCCCGCAGCCTTCTCCTACCTCGCGCCGCCGCCTCCCCTTTTGTCGGCGCCTGCGCCACCGGACGCCGACGAGCCGTCGCCGCCGCCTCTCCGCCATCGTCTGCCTCCTCGCCGCGCTGTCCTCGTCGCCGGCAGGAGCTCCGGCGACCGGATCCGACCGGATCCGCCTCCTCCGACCTCCCCGGCGCCGCCCCACGCCCTTCTCCGGCGACCTCCTGTGAACAGTGTTCCGGCCATCCTCGTTTTGCGTGCCCGGGTCAAACCCTAGACCCGGAGGTGTTTTTTTCTACTAAGTCCCCGATTTCCAGTTTCAAGTGCCCATCTTCATTATGCTATAACTTTGCATCCGTAGCTCCGATTTGGGCATATAGCATATGAAAATGTTCATCTCAGAGAGTACATCATTTCATTCCATTGCATCATTTTCATTTGAGTTCATCTTGATGCCCGAAATGCTGTTAGAAGAGGGCTACTTGAGATAATTGTCAGGTCTGCTGCTCCATTTAGCTTTTTGTCATTTTTGCCATGATTATTGTGTGCATGATATGCCCTTATGCTCTACATATGTTTTGTTAAGGGTTTTGCCATCTTTCCAGAGGTGCAACCCATGTATTTTTGTGATGTGTGTGGTGACTAGCACAAGCTTGCAAATTGGTGCACTTGGTAATTCTGATTTCAGGGACTTGGCAATTCCACTAAGTCCTTGAGCTGTTTATCTCATATGGCCATATGTTCATGTTGTTTCCTAGTGATCCGTGCCTCTTTTGAGGATGATCAGTAAGGATGTTTTGTTAATCTTGTAGTTCTCTATCCATCCATGTCTTTGTTTGCAATTATGGAGCACCCTAGCTTGAGTCAATCAAGCTCTACTTTTGCTACTTTGTGAATCTGGGCAGATTGTCAACTTGTTTGCAATTTTGCCGATGATGTTGTAGTTGATCCGTGCATGCTATGCTATTATTCTTGCCATGTCTAGCTTTAATTTTGTGTATTCTTGATGGATGTATTCTTAGCTTATCATGACTTGCTCCGTATTGAGTGCATCGAGCTCATAAACATGCCTACTTGATATCTGTTTTCAGCATGCTTCAGTTTTCTCTAAGTCTAATAACTGATTATGTTTTTGCCATGTTCACATGCTTGGAATTGTATTTTCTGATCCCTTTTGGCTCAAGGTCACTAAGGGACTTTTGTTAAGCTCTTTGAGTAGCTCCATGCCATGCTTTACTTTTCCATGTTCAGGTCCTGTAGCATGTAGTTTTGTTGCTCCGAAGAGAGCTACCTGATCTGAAATTCCAGACAAGTGTTGATTTCACTAAGTTTGAAATCTGTTTGCCATATGCATTTTTGTCATGCTTGTTTGAACCTGTTAATGGATGAATTGACCGTAGCTCAGTGCTAGACTTTTGTTAGGCATCATGAATGCATCCCAGCCATGTATTTTTTTGTCATGTTTGGGTGCTGTAGCATGTTTTTCTCAATGCATTTAGATGGCTACTTGCTGTAAATCGCAGACCGATGTCATATTTGAATCGCTTGCCATTTCCAAACCGTAACTCCGATTCCGGCGTTCTTTATATCGTTTTCAAGCGATTTCATCTCATTTTTCCAGTGGCACACTTGAATTTCCAAGTTGAGGTCAGGTTCTTGCATTTCCTGTCACATCTTGCATATGCATCCCGCATCGCATCCCGCATAGCATATCATCTTTGCATCATGTTGTTTGAGTTGCACGTTGTTGATTTGTGTCCTTGTTTCTTGTTTGTCTTGTTTGGGTAGAGCCGGGAGACGAGTTCGCTAACGAGGAGCCCGTTGAGTTTGCTTTCGAGGATCCAGTCAACTCTGACAACTGTGCAGGCAAGATGATCATACCCTCGAAATCACTACTATCTTTGCTATGCTAGATTGCTCGCTCTTTTTCTATGCCAATGCTACGATGCCTACCACTTGCTTTCAAGCCTCCCAAGTTGCCATGTCAAACCTCTAACCCACCATGTCCTAGCAAACCGTTGATTGGCTATGTTACCGCTTTGCTCAGCCCCTCTTATAGCGTTGCTAGTTGCAGGTGAAGATTGGAGGCCGTTCCTTGTTGGAACATTTATTTACTTGTTGGGATATCATTATATTATCTTGTTATCTTAATGCATCTATATACTTGGTAAAGGGTGGAAGGCTCGGCCTCGCGCCTAGTGTTTTGTTCCACTCTTGCCGCCCTAGTTTCCGTCATATCGGTGTTATGTTCCCGGATTTTGTGTTCCTTACGCGGTTGGGTTATAATGGGAACCCCTTGATAGTTCGCCTTGATTAAAGCTTTTCCAGCAATGCCCAACCTTGGTTTTACCATTTGCCACCTAGCCTCTTTTTCCCTTGGGTTTTCAGAGCCCGAGGGTCATCTTATTTTAAACCCCCCCGGGCCAGTGCTCCTCTGAGTGTTGGTCCACCTGTCAGCTGCCGGTGGCCACCAGGGGCAACTCTGGGCTGGCCTACCCGTACCTAAGACAATTTGAGTGTGCCCTGAGAAAGAGATATGTGCAGCTCCTATTGGGATTTGTCAGCACATTTGGGCGGTGTTGCTGGTCTTGTTTTAACCTGTTGAAGTGTCTTGAAGAACCGAGATCCCGAGTCTGATCGGATCGTCTTGGGAGGAGGTCTATTCCTTCGTTGACCGTGAGAGCTTGTCATGGGCTAAGTTGGGACTCCCCTGCAGGGATTTGAACTTTCGAAAGCCATGCCCGCGGTTATGGGCAGATGGGAATTTGTTAATGTCCGGTTGTAGATAACTTGAACCTTAACTTAATTAAAATGAATCAACTGATGTGTTACTGTGATGGCCTCTTCTCGGCGGAGTCCGGGAAGTGGACACGGTGTTGGAGTAATGTTTGCGCAGGTTATCCTCTAGTTTCTCGCTCGCGCTTTGCCTCCTCTTTTCGCTCTCTTTTGCGAATAATTAGCCACCATATATGCTAGTCGCTTGCTGCAGCTCCACATATATTTGTACCTTGCCTTACCTATAAGCTTAAATAGTCTTGATCGCGAGGGTGCGAGATTGCTGAGTCCCTGTGGCTCATAGACTACTATTACACCAGATGCAGGGCCCGATGATTCCGCTCCAGGAGACGCGTTTGAGCTCAAGTGGGAGTTCGACGAAGACTCTCAACGTTACTATGTTTCCTTTCCTGATGATCAGTAGTGGTGCCCAGTTGGGGGTGATCGGGACCGTGTCGCTTGTTGGGTTATCTTTTATTTTGGTGCCGTAGTCGGGCCATGAGTGTTTGGATGATGTAATGTTATTTATGTACTTGATTGACGTGGCGAGTGTAAGCCAACTATGTTATCTCCCCCTTTTATTATCTATATTACATGGGATGTTGTGAAGATTGCTAACTTGCGACATATGCCTTCAATGCGATTATGCCTCTAAGTCGTGCCTTGACACATGGGAGATATAGTCGCATTGAGGGTGTTACAACCAACCCCTTACTTGTGTCGCTGAGCTTGTTTCAGCCGATTGGAACTCTTTGGCTATGGAATGAATAACCTATCTTTTCCTGGCAAAAAATATTGATTGCCTCTATAATCAAATGTTTTATCATACCATTTCAAAATCAGTCATGCATATAATTTGAATAGGTTGCATGAACAAATACATTTAACCGATGACATGAGTCAATCATATGTTGTCGGTGTGTGCATCGTCCCCTCCGACATCCTTAGAATGTATCATCGACATTTGTATCTTCTCCAAAAATTCGCATGCCATTGGTTCCATGGAGTTCACATCCAACATAATGAACTGATTCTCCTTGGCTATCCATTTAGCTGCCGCCAGATGCTTCTCAATTTTGAGCCTACATGCCTCCATCCTTCTTCACGCTGCCCTCTCTCTTGCATAGCATCCCATATTGCCCTCTTCTAATGCATATTCTTCTCTTCCATCTTCATATTTTTTGCTTCCCCCTCTTTAGGTACTCGTTCCTTGTCCTCATTAGGAAACCAATCTTTTTTTCATCCCCTCCATCTCACTTTCTCTCTTGAGTTATCCTTTGCTTCATTCCTTTCCTCGGGGTGTCCCATGTTAGACATCAAACTAAGACTTCTAGACACCATTTCCTCTCCATCACCATCATCATCTTCACCATCTTCCATGTCCCGAGACGAATTGCTACACTTCCCAGTGGAGAGACATCATTCACCCATTTCCACTTTTGGCCACCTTCCAATAGATTCCAACACTGCCGGAGGCCAAATGATTGTCCCTTTGACTTGGCCATTTTGATGGAAATATGCCCTAGAGGCAATAATAAAGTTGTTATTATTATATTTCCTTATTCATGATAAAGGTTTATTATTCATGCTAGAACTATATTGATCGGAAACTTAGATACATGTGTGGATACATAAACAAATACCGTGTCCCTAGTAAGCCTCTACTAGACTAGCTTGTTGATCAAAGATGGTTAAGGTTTCCTAACCATAGACATGTGTTGTCACTTAATAACAAGATCACATCATTAGGAGAATGATGTGATGGAAAAGACCCATCCTTTAGCTTAGGATATGATCGTTCAGTTTATTGCTATTGCTTTCTTAATGTCAAATACATATTCTTCGACTATGAGATCATACAACTCCCGAATACCGGAGGAATACCTTGTGTGCTATCAAACGTCACAACATAACTGGGTGATCATAAAGATGCTCTACAGGTATCTCCAAAGGTGTCTGTTGAGTTGGTATGGATCAAGATTAGGATTTGTCACTCCGTGTATCGAAGAGGTATCTCTGGGCCCTCTCGGTAAAACAAATCACAAGAAGCTTGCAAGAAAAATGACTAAGGAGTTAGTTACGAGATGATGTACTACAAAACAAGTAAATAGACTTGCCGGTAATGAGATTGAACTAGGTATGAAGATACTGACGATCAAATCTCGGGCAAGTAACATACCGACAAACAAAGGGAATTTCGTATGTTGTCGTAAGGTTCGACCGATAAAGATCTTCATAGAATATGTAGGAACCAATATGAGCATCCAGGTTCCGCTATTGGTTATTGACTAGAGAGGTGTCTCGGTCATGTCTACATAGTTCTCGAACCCGTATGGTCTGCACGCTTACCGTTTGTTGACCATATAGTATTATATGAGTTATGTGATTTGGTGACCGAATGTTGTTCGAAGTCCCGAATAAGATCACATACATGACGAGGAGCTCTGGAATGGTCTGAAGGTAAAGATTGATATATAGGACAATGCTATTTGTACACCGGAAGAGTTTCAGGAGGTTCTGGTAGTCAGCGGATCACAGGAAGGGGTTCCGGGAACCCCCGGGAGGTTAATGGGCCATATGGGCCAAAGGGGGGGGACACACCAGCCCACAAGGGGCTGGCGCGCCCCTCCTAAGGCTGCAGCCCTTGGGGAGAGAAGGAAAGGGGGGAGTCGGCTTCCCCCTTCCTTCCCCCTTGTGCAAACAAGGTAGGGGGGCATAGGGTAGGAGCCCAAGGGGGCCGACGGCCACCCTTGGCACGCCCCTGGCTGCCTCTCCTCCCCCAACCTATATATATATATAAACACTATTCTGATCACGGGATCAGAATAATATTCTGATCACAACATGAACTTCCCGAGTAATGCGCCTGACCTTCCCTGTAAACTAGGTTGAACTTCCGCCAACATTGCCCAAATGGGGCTTGCGATATACCGTTGGAAAGCTATGGACATCAGTATCATGACCAAGTTAAATTTTTGGCAAAATGTAAGTGATATAAGAGCAGTTTTGAAAACCGTTATTTCTTCATATAAAAACGTGAATCGTATTTTTGATCGCATTTTTAAACCGTTTATCGGAATGAGGCAAACAATATGGCGTTGGATAGCTGCTGCAAAACCTCTCCTTCCACATGTTGAAAGTTTTCTCTAATTCCCTACGGTTAAAGAGTAATTCGGAAAATCATAAAATTTCGCAAACCGAACACCCGAATTCGTATTTTCGATGCCATTTCTAAACGGCTAATCCAATTGAGGCAAATAATATGGCGTTTAAAAGCTTATGAAAATGCGCTACTTTTTTATGTTAAAAGTTTTTTCTAATTTTGAATTGTTTAAAAGTAATTTAGAAAACGGTACAAGTTCCACCGAGTTTGTATTTTCGAGCTAATTTTTTAACCGTACGTCCAAATGCAGCAAATGATATGGAGTTGGAAAACTTGAAGAAATGCAAAACGTTTTTGTATATATTGTTTCTCCTAATTCATTACGGCTTTATGTCAGTTTTGAAAATGGTTAAAAACGTATTTTTGCCGTAATTTCTACAAACTTTATCGGAATGGGGCAAATAATATACCGCTGAAAAGCTACGGAAAATGCGAAACTTTTTCATGTTGATGGTTTTCTCTGATTCCTAGTCGTTTTCAAGTAATTTCGAAAACGGCGGGATCATGCGTTCTGCCTTTATCGTGAAACAGATTCTTCGAAAATGCACCGCGTGAAGAACCTGAACTTCTCGGCGCGTGTACCTAAACTTCACTCTGTTTTTCACGTGATTTTTTGCTCGTAGGTCTCCATCCACTTGCTCGTAACTCTCCATCCATTCGCCGGAATTGAGCAGGTGATATACCGATGGAAAGCTGCTGTAAGCACGCAAGTTTCCCGTGTTGATCATCTTTTCATACTCGCGACAATTTTAAAAGTTTTTCATCTAAAATTCATTCAGTGTAGTCGATGAACTTCATACTGTTTTTACGTTGAACTTCTATGACGTATTTTTATTTGTAATTTTCTCATCCATTCGTCAGTGTTACACAAATGATATTCTTGTTGTACAAATCTCTCTCACAATAATTTTTTGAACTTTCTCCGACGGAGTACTTGAACTTATAACGACAACAAATTTAGCCTTTGCATTTTTATTCTTTTTAATACAAAATGCACACCGTGTAGAACGTGAACTTCTGATAGTTTATCAACCTGAACTTCTCTCGGTTACGTGAAAATATCTAAGTTTTTAATAAATATCAATCTGAATTTCTTAATCCTTTTTTTGTGAATTTTGAAGCGCTCCATTTTTAAAAGTTAAACTTCTTGTTATTTTATTTTTTGAACTTCTTGTTTCCATTCTTTAATAACGAGGAAAATCTGAGTTTTCTATAATCATCGAACTTCTCCATCTTTTTAATATGGACTTCCTGGTTTTATTTTATTAATTTTTTTATGAAACTTTGAAGCGCTGTATTATTAAAAGTTGAACTTCTTGTTATTTTATTTTTGAACTTCTTGTTTCCGTTCTTTAATAATGAGGGAAATCTAAGTTTTCTATAACCATCGAACTTCTCCATCTTTTTAATACAGACTTCCTGGTTTTTTCTTAAACTTTTTTATGAAATTTTGAAGCGCTCTATTTTTAAAAGTTGAACTTCTTGTTATTTAATTTTTGAAGTTCTTGTTTCTATTGTTTGATAAAGAGGAAAATCCGAGTTTTCTATAATCATCGAACTTCTCCATCTTTTTAATTTGGACTTCCTGGTTTTATTTCTTTTAGTAATTAGAAAAATCCAACTTTTTGATAGACATCGAGCCGCTCCATTTTTAAATTTGTACTTCTAGGTTTATTTTAACAGAGAAAATTATTTTTTATAAAATTGTTTGAGATGCTTATTTTTAATTTGACCTTCTTTGGGTTTGTAATAAGCATTGAACTTCTTCGTCTTTTTAATCTGGACCTATAGGTTTTTTTTAGAAACGAGGAAAGGTTTTTTATAGTTTTTGAAATGATCATTTTTTTAATTTGAACTTCAATGTAATAGTATTACACAAAGGACAATTCAAAAAAGCTCCAACTTTTCCATGGCACTAGCACATGAGCAACATTTCTTGCATGGTATGGCATCCAAAATGAGAACTTCTGCACACAGCGACACATGTATCTTGCACAAGCTTCTTTTCATGCAACCGGATATACACAAATTTGCATTGAAGCTAATCGGGTGGGGCGAGAAACGAGAATGGATCGACCTTCTTTGAATTTCTCTTCAGCTAGGCGTTTGTGCCACAAGAACAGAGAGAAGCTGCCTATACGTGGCAAAAAAACACGAGAACACTCTGGCTCTGGCTGCTAATGCATGTACTTAGAAAACACTCAGAGATGTAAATGAAGTTCATCAGCAGCTTGTATAATTTAGAGGCCAAATCACACAAACATAAGACCGGAGTGTTCTCTAATTCCCGCTATTCTTGGCCATGCACTTGGCACCAACAATCATGCCGAGCTAGCTTTCCAAGCTGCCGGATATTTCCGATGTTCTTGCCTGTACATTTTCCTCTCCATCGGAAGAGTTACAACACGGCACACCACCAGTGTGCATTTAGATAAGCTGTTAGTGGCAATCGCTGGTACTAACGAGCACCAACCTTAACATCACATGACAAACTTTCTTCGTCTGTTCATGTGTGCGTCAATTAAGAGGCGGAATAAATTGTGACCTCCACTACTGCTTGAAAACCGGCTGAATTATGTCGGCCCCCATGACACATGGGTACGCCTCCAACGCATGCTAGCGTGTCTACATGGTGTGCCGGCCATGAACGCGGCAGCGACCGATCAAACCACATGATTTCGTAGCTCCACCACTGGACTGGATTCCTTGCGTTCTCCCTCGCCCAGCCTGCGCGCCGCCAGCAGTTACGCTATGTCTGTCGCTGTCCCGGACAGCGCCAGTACGTGAGAGCAAACGTACGATTCTGTCTTCTGTTGTAACAGCCTATTTGACATTTGGACTAGTGGATGGGGAATGTAAAAATCCACTTCAAAATTACTGCTCACCAACTTTCATTTAGCTAAAATAAGAAACAACAATTTAACGTTGCTCACAACTGCTTTTTTTTTTTACTTTGTACATCTTTGGACATCTTTTCCCTGGTTGAACTTCTTGAACTGCTCTATTTCTTTATTTTGACCTTTTTGGTTTTGTAATAAACATTGATTTTCTATGTTATTTAAATTTGAACTTCTAGGTTTTCTAAAAGAGG
Organism: Triticum aestivum; assembly: GCF_018294505.1. Classification (NCBI taxonomy): domain Eukaryota; kingdom Viridiplantae; phylum Streptophyta; class Magnoliopsida; order Poales; family Poaceae; genus Triticum; species Triticum aestivum. Next base: position 350,275,813 of record NC_057797.1, on the reverse strand, counting down.
GAAAGTACATTAAAAAACTTGTACGAATATATAAGGTAAAAAACAATTATAGAGACTAGTAGGAATCAGTACATGCATCCATTAGATGAGAATCGATTGGAGAGAGAAAGAGAGAGTAATTTCCTAGCTAAGTTTGATTAAGAATAAGTAGAGACTAGTAGGAATTAGTGCATGCATCCATTAGATGAGAATCGATTGGAGAGAGAGAGTAATTTCCTAGCTAAGTTTGATTAAGAATAAATAATGAAGGTAGATTTTACATCTCATAGCCAACTGAATGGTGCGCCATGTGAAAATCAGTGGCCTTTTTCTCGACCACAACTTCATTTCTTATCCATTTCCTCTCTCCAGTTACTACCGAACACTAAAAAAAACCGTCTCTCTTTTTTATGTTATTTTTTTCTGAACTTTTCAGGGTATAAGACTATCTGAATCTTCTTTCTATCAGCTTAGTAGTACCAACAACTACTTTGCGGAGGACACACCTAAAGCGCGTGCGATGGGGGTCCAGGATCCCATCTGCGCCATCCAGCGTTGGCCCGCTCATATATAGCCACATCCTATTTCCTGTTACATTAGCGCTCGCCCGCCATGCGAGTGCTCGGCGCCATGGTTGAACTTCTATAGTTGCACACATTGATCTGATCTCCACGTCTGCAGCAACTCGCCCTATTTTTTGACATGCTCAACTTGGTTTCTCTAAACTTCTATCATCAGTAAATTGCAGCCACAAGGCCACCATGTTCAGACATCGACTGAAACTGGCGCTTGCTGTTCATTTTGGGATGCTGTACGCAAGCACACTGAACACCAAAATCATGCAAGAACACACACAGAGAACAATAGGGAGGGGATGGACGACGGAGAGATGTAGATGAGAGGACTATGCGCAGTCGTCCGCATCGAGGAAAGTTGACCCGAGGCTGTAGCGCGTGGGAGATGACGACGACGCCAGGGAGCAGTCCATGGCGGCGGCTGGAGGCAATACAGGGTGGGAGCTGGGGGAGAAGCCCCAAGGAGGAGGAGCAATGGCGGGGAAAGCCAACAGGGGGGAGGAGCCACCATGGTGGGGAGGCTAGCCCGGGAAGGAGCCACCGTAGACCAGCAACATGGGTAGAGGGAGCTGCCGGAGCAGTCGCCAGGAAATAGCCGCGATGGTAGAGGGAGCGGCCGGGGATCCTGTTGGTGGGCGGAGGCGGCGCGGGATCTTGATGGGGGATGATAGCGGGGCTGGTTCGTGATGGTGGGGGGGGGGGGGGGGGGGGGGGATCCTCATGGGGACGGCGACATCGCGGGGTCCTAATGGAGGACGGCGGCATTGCGGGGTCCTAATGGAGGACGGCGGCGGCGGGAGGTTGGGCAGCGGGGCGGTGGGCGGTGGCGCGGTGGGAGCCTGGTCAGTGGCGTGGTGGGCGGCGGGGGATGCGCCAGATGCAATCGAGGGGCTTGGGTTGGGTGTTTTTCCCCTTTTTTTCAGAGTTCGGGAAGACTTGGGCGCGCCCTTATATTGCCATTGTGATCAGAATAAGTATTATGATCCTGGGATCATAATAGTCCTACTATATATATATATATATATATATATATATATATATATATATATATATATATATATATATATATATATATATATATATATATATATATATATATATATATATGATGAAGGGGGCGCCATACATAACCACGACAATCTCTTAGCCATGTGCGGCACCCCTCTGCACAATTTCGTCCCTCGATCATATTTTCAGAGTGCTTAGGCGAAGCCCTACGGAGATAGCTTCACCATCACCGTCACCACGCCGTCGTGCTGCCGGAACTCATCTACTACTTCACCCATCTTGCTAGATCAAGAAGGCAAGGACGTCATCGAGCTGAACGTGTGCTGAATGCGGATGTGTCGTACGTTCGGTACTTGATCGGTTGGATCGCGAAGAATCTCGACTACATCAACCGTGTTTATAAACGCTTCCGCTTTACTGTCTACGAGGGTACGTAGACATACTCTCCCCTCTCATTGCTATCCATCTCCATGGATAGATCTTGCATGTGCGTAGAATTTTTTTTGTTTACCGTGCAACATTTCCCAACAGTGGCATCTGAGCCATGTCTATGCGTAGTGATATGCACGAGTAGAACACAAAGAAGTTGTGGGTGGTGATAGTTGATAACCCACAAGTATAAGGGATCACAACAGTTTTCGAGAATAGAGTATTCAACCCAAATTTATTGATTCGACACAAGGGGAGTCAAAGAATATTCTCAAGTATTAGCAGCTGAGTTGTCAATTCAACCACACCTGAAAGACTTAATATCTGCAGCAAAATATTTAGTAGCAAAGTAGTATGGAAGTAACGATAACGATGGAAAAAATAATAGTAGCAGTTTTGTAGCAAGTGTAACAGTAGCAACAACAAAGTAACATAGCAAAGGTCAATATGTGAAAATCTCGTAGGCAATGGATCAATGATGGATAATTATGTCAGATGGCATTCATCATGCAACAGTTATAACCTAGGGTGACACAGAACTAGCTCCAATTCATCAATATAATGTAGGCATGTATTCCGTATATAGTCATACATGCTTATGGAAAAGAACTTGCATGGCATCTTTTGTCCTACCCTCCCGTGGTAGCGGGGTCCTAATGGAAACTAAGGGATATTAAGGACTCATTTTAATAGAGAACCGGACAAAAGTATTAGCACTTAGTGAATACATGAACTCAAACTACGATAATCACCGGAAAGAATCCCAATTATTGTCACCTTGGGGTATGCGGATCATAACTCGTAATAAGTGTCTACAACTTGCAAGATAAGATCAAGAACACAAATATATTCATGAAAACATAATAGGTTCAGATTTGAAATCATGGCACTCGGGCCCTAGTGAGAAGCATTAAGTATAGCAAAGTCATAGCAACATCAATCTTAGAGTATAGTGGATATTAGGGATCAGACCCTAACAAAACTAAATCAATTACATAATAAATCTCATCCAACCCATCACCGTCCAGCAAGCCTACAATGGAATTACTCACGCACGGCGGTGAGCATCATGAAATTTGTGGAGTAAGGTTGGTGATGATGATGGTGACAAATTCCCCTCTCCGGAGCCCCGAACGGACTCTAGATCTGCCCTCCCGATGAAGAACATGAGGTGGTGGCGCCTCTGTTTCGTAAAACACGTTGAGTCCTTCTCTCAGATTTTTTCTCCCCAAAAGTGAATATATGGAGTTGGAGTTGAGGTCGGTGGAGGTCCAGGGGACCCACAAGGCAGGGGGCACGCCCTAGGGGAGGTGGTGCCCTCCACCCTTGTGGATTCTTTCGCCAGTATTTTTCATTTATTTCAAAAATATTCTGCGTAAATTTTCAGGTCATCCCGAGAACTTTTATTTCTGCACAAAAATAACACTAAGGCAATTCTGTTGAAAACAGCGTCAATCCGGGTTAGTTCCATTCAAATAATGCAAATTAGAGTTCAAAACAAGGGCAAAAGTGTTTTAAAAGTAGATACGATGGAGACGTATCAACTCCCCCAAGCTTAACCCATTGCTTGTCCTGAAGCAATTCAGTTAGCAAACTGAAAGTGATAAAGGAAAACTTTTACAAACTTTGTTTATCTTGTTGTTGCAAATATGTATAGCCAACATTCAGGTTTTCAGGAAAGATTACAAACTAACCATAATAAAAATAACATTTAGGTCTCACATTTACTCAAATCAATGGCATAATCAACTAGCGAGTAATAATAAATCTCGGATGACAACACTTTTTCAAAACAATCATGATATGATATAACAAGATGGTATCTCGCTAGCCCTTTCTGAGACCGCAAAACATAAATGCAGAGCACCCTTGAAGATCAAGGACTGACTAGACATTGTAATTCATGGTAAAAGAGATCCAGTCACAGTCATACTCAATATCAATTAATAACAACACATACAAATGAAAGTGGTGCTCTCTAAGTGGTGCTTTTTATAAGAGGATAACGACTCAACAATAAAAGTAAATAGATAGGCCCTTCGCAGAGGGAAGCAGGGATTTGCAGAGGTGCCAGAGCTCGAGCTTTTTGAAACAGAGATGAATAATATTTTGAGCAGTATGCTTTCATTGTCAACATAACAACCAAGATATCTTGGTATATTTCATGCTAGATACATTATAGGTGGTTCCCAAACAGAATGGTAAAGTTTTTACTCCCCCTACACCAACGAGCACACTCCACGACTGTTTCGAAACAATGGGTACCGTCCATACAAACAACAGTCCTGGAGTGTGTGTGTGTGTGGGGGGGGGGGGTTGTTTGAAATTATATTTTGATTTTATTTGAGCATGGAACTAGGCATCCCGAATACCAGCCACTTTCTCGTGAATGACAAGTGAATCAACACTCATCGTGAGAATAACCCACCTAGCATGGAAGATACTGACAACCCCCAGTCGCTACATGAGCGATTCAGGCAGACAAAACAAATTATTATTTGGAAGTTTAGAGTTTGGCACATGCAAATTTACTTGGAACAGCAGGTAAATACCGCATACTTGTGACGCCCCCAATTCAATCGTACACTAATCATGCACGCAAATGTGTACGATCAAGATCAGGGACTCACGGGAAGATATCACAACACAACTCTAAAACATAAATAAGTCATACAAGCATCATAATACAAGCCAGGGGCCCCGAGGGCTCGAATACAAGTGCTCGATCATAGACGAGTCAGCGGAAGCAACCATATCTGAATACAGACATAAGTTAAACAAGTTTGCCTTAAGAAGGCTAGCACAAACTGGGATACACATCGAAAGAGGCGCATGCCTCCTGCCTGGGATCCTCCTAACTACTCCTGGTCGTCATCAGCGGGCTGCACTTAGTAGTAGGCACCTCTAGTGTAGTAGGAATCATCGTCGACGGTGGCGTCTGGCTCCAGGGCTCCAGCATCTGGTTACGACAACCAGGTAGAAGGGAAAGGGGAAAAGAGGGAGAAAAGCAACCGTGAGTACTCATCCAAAGTACTCACAGGCAAGGAGCTACACTACATATGCATGGGTATATGTCTAAAAGGCCATATCAGTGGACTGAACTGCAGAATGCCAGAATAAAAAGGGGGGTAGCTAATCCTGTCGAAGACTACGCTTCTGGCAGCCTCCGTCTTGCAGCATGTAGAAGAGAGTAGATTGAAGTCCTCCAAGTAGTATCTCCAAGTAGCATCTCCAGTAGCATCGCAGTAGCATAATCCTACCCGGCGATCCTCCCCTCATCGCCCTGTGGAAAAGCGATCACCGGGTTGTCTGTGGAACTTGGAAGGGTGTGTTTTATTAAGTATCCGGTTCTAGTTGTCATAAGGTCAAGGTACAACTCCAAGTCGTCCTGTTACCGAAGATCACGGCTATTCGAATAGATTAACTTCCCTGCAGGGGTGCACCAACTTACCCAACACGCTTGATCCCATTTGGCCGGACACACTTTCCTGGGTCATGCCCGGCCGCGGAAGATCAACATGTCGCAGCCCCACCTAGGCACAACAGAGAGGTCAGCACGCCAGTCTAAACCTAAGCGCATAGGGGTCTGGGCCCATCGCCCTTAGCACACCTGCACGTTGCGTACGCAGCCGGTGAGCAGACCTAGCAACCTCCATTACAAAGGAAGTTGCGTTAACGCAGTCCAACCCGGCGCGCGCCACTCAGTCGCTAACGTCAAGAAGGCTTCGGCTGATACCACGACACCGGGATACCCATAACTACTCCCGCGTAGATGGTTAGTGCGTATAGGCTCGTAGCCAACTTAGATCAAATACTAAGATCTCGTTAAGCGTGTTAAATATCCGCGAACGCCGACCAGGGCCAGGCCCACCTGTCTCCTAGGTGGTCTCAACCTGCCCTGCCGCTCCGCCACAAAGTAACAGTCGGGGGCCGTCGGGAACCCAGGCCCACCTCTACCGGGATGGAGCCACCTGCCCCTTCAGCCCCCATCTCCGAACAGTATCACATGTAATGTAACTGTGTAAAGTATATCGTATATGCCCGTGATCACCTCCCGAAGTGATCACGGCCCAGTAGTATAGCATGGCAGATGGACAAGAGTGTAGGGCCACTGATGGAACACTAGCATCCTATACTAAGCAGTAGGATAGCAGGTAATGGTAACAACAGTACTAGCAAGGACAGGCTATGCATCAGGATAGGAATAACGGAAAGCAGCAACATGCTACACTACTCTAATGAAAGCAGTATAGAGAAAAGAGTAGGCGATATCTGGTGATCAAGGGGGGGGGGGGCTTGCCTGGTTGCTCTGGCAAGAGAGAGGGGTCGTCAACTCCATAGTCGAACTGGGGCATCAGCATCGTCACGGGGTCTACCGAAGAGAAGAGGGGGGGAGAAACAATAAATACATAGCAAGCAAGTGCATAACAGGATAACAGGCAGAGCTAGACGTGTTCTAACGCGGTATGAGGTGATACCGGTGAAGGGGGAAACATCCGGGAAAATATCCCCGGTGTTTCGTGTTTTCGGACAGATGACCCAGAGGGGGAAAGTTGCGAGTTTGATATGTTAGGGGTGCGTGGCGGATGAACGGGCTGCGTTTCCGGGTTCGTCTCGTCGTTCTGAGCAACTTTCATGTAGAAAGTATTTTCATCTGAGCTACGGTTTATTTTATATGATTTTCTAAAGTTTTAATCATTTTTAGAATTTATTTAACTATTTAATTCTAACATTATCCAGAATAGTGCATGCTGACGTCATCATGACGTCAGCATGACGTCAGCAGTCAACAGGGAGTTGACTGGGTCCTTTTCCCTTTTTTTGTTTGTTTTCTCTTTTGTAGTTTCTTTCTTTTATTTATTTTCTTTTCTATTTTTAAATCATTTTAAATTCCTTAGGCATTTTATTTTGTTGCACCATAATTACCTTTGTAATATTTAGTACAAACCAAACATTTGTATTTTAATGTTTGAAAACTTTTATTGTTTGACTTAAATTCAAATTTGAATTTGGATCGGTTCTGAACTAACGCGAGAATATCAACAATAATCGAGGTGACGTGGCATCATTACTAGAGGGTTACTATAGCTTGATTGCCCGGGCGTCACAATTCTCCTCCACTACAAGAAATCTCGTCCCGAGATTTAAGAGGTAGTGTAAGGGGGGAAGGTTTGATAATGAATCTAGCGAATCTTTTCGGTCTTGGTTGCTCTTCTCGAAGAGGTCGATCCATTACATTGATTTCTTCATTCCTCTGTTTCAGGTCCTCATGATGAAGTCGGCTCTTTTCTTCGGGAACTCCATCGTATTTACGAATAGGTAATGGGGCAGGTCGGCAACGACAGAATGTTATAAGGGTTATAATCTGGGATTAACCCATGAATGAGCATATGAGTACCTCTCGAGTTTGAACATTTAAAAGACATCGAGAGTAAAGTTGGGAGGTACAATAAGAAGTTTCAAGCAGCCAGGCAATCATTCAATGCCTAGTCAGAAGGTGAAAGTGGTTTCAAAGCAACGGTATAATTATTGTGTCCGATGCCAGAATTGATGATCTCATCGGAAAGGTGGCTCATGAATTACTTACAAGTCCACGCAGGAGGAATAACTTTGGAAACTGGGGTGTGCAGGAGAGTCAGGTTTCGATCCTGGGAACTGTGGGTTATGGGCCCACCATGTTCTTAAAAGTATAAAGGGCGGAGACGTCTTGCGTGATCATGCAAGCAAGGAATGTCAGGGGGGTAGCCTATCGATTATGTCGGCGACAACGTCGATACCAAGGGCGAGGGACGAAGAGAACTATTTTTCCTGCTCGTTGAACGAGGCGGGCCAAGAGGCAAAGTTCTCATCCATCGGCGGTTACCAAAATGTCATCAACAATAGAAACAGGGTCTTACTGACCGAGTTGTACACCAAGGTGTTTGCACAAGTAGGGAATTATTACTGTTTATATCATATAGATCATAGAAAGGGTTTAAATAAACCAATGGAAAGGAAAGGTGATTTCCAGGTTTAATCAAAATAATGGGGAGGAAAATGTGTATACACACATATTTCAAGGGTATATCCTTCCCAAGGACAAGCGGGGCATGATATCCATGACAGGATAGAAGTAGAGAATCATTGAGGTAAAGGGAGAGGAATTTCATGACGGTACCCATACAACGATGTTTGGATAATTGATAAAGAGAATTTAGCATTGTGCTTCAAATGTTCTTGTTGATGAACGGAGTACCACAGACATGCTTCGAGATAGCATTGACATGGTCTTCAAGCAAAGGTCGGACGTTGGATACTCAAAAGATTCATCAGGAACAACTTGCAGAATAAGTCTTATAGTTTCCCCATGGAAGAGTGGGTAACCTTGCTGAAAAGGGGAACTATAACAAGAGGGCCTCCGACCAGGTGTGCTAGGCACGACATCACCTTACCGGGTCACATAAAGACCATTGTTATAACTCTTGGAAATATGTTCCAACCATCATATCTGACCGAGATTCAGATCTGATTGGTGTCAGGTATGGGAGCAAGTTCCTAAACAAGAGCTCATCATTAAATCAAGGAGAGGATGAGGGGGTAGCTGATGGAATCAGCGAAAATCCTCAAGATTTCCAAAAAGGTGGATTTCCACAGTTATGCGAACAAGGAGATAACACTTGTTGGATCAAATGATATAATGATGTATGCTTGAGGAAAACATACACAGTTAAACATTGGTTAAAGGTGCAACCGAAATATGGGACTAGGTAGCACGATCAATGATAGAATGGTGATTCAATAATCAATAGTCTAAGAATGAACGGTTGACCATTAACTTCAAGCAATAGGGTTGCTAGAAGTACAGAATCCAAACAACACCGTTCACTTGTAGGTACCTTGGTTAGAATCAACACGGGAACCAAGAAAGAATGGTGATGGTGAGAAGTATCACTATACCAAGAATTCTTAAGAGGTGGAGTAATCCTCATGACATTCTTGTCATAAAAGATGGTAATACTCCAAGCTAAAGAAGAACAAATGTTGGATAGTAAGGATCTCAAGGTATAACACGAAACACGAACCAGTTTGTGTTGAACGGAAGGCAATAAAGTGGTCGATGATAACACCAATCATCGAGGGCAAGGATGGTATTTCTCATCATGATTTCAATAGACCTCTTGGAAGAGCTCAGAATGTTGATGATATTCACGACACATTTGTCGCGAGAGTTCATGAAGATGTAATCGATCGGCGACGACATCAAGTCAAAGTAATGATAAAGTGAAAGGTTATTGGAACCAAGGGTACGACACAAACTCGAAACCAAGCTTGTTGTTCAAGGCGAAATGATATGACGATGATGATCGACGTAAGGTTAGTTCATCGTCGAAAATTGTGCTCCGGGAAGAAGGACCGGGTAGCACAGTTAAAATTAGCTCGATAATGATATAGCCGATCAGGCTAGGAACGACTTGAAGGATTAATAAATTTGTAAGCAGTGATGGGTTCAAATACTTATTGAATCGCAATGCGAACTCGATTCAGTTATCGGTGTCTTTGAGTTTTTAATAACTCAGAGCCAGTGAAAAATTTGAATCGGTGAGAAGGTAGTACTTGATGAACTCATAAAAATTTAGGCAGTTCCATGATAATCTTGAGATACCATGGGGTAATACTCGATGACAGATCGAAGTAGAGGTTGGACTGGGGCATTGCTCTGCAGAAGACAAGTGCTTAAACTTGCACGAGAAATGGTATTTAAAGGAGAACATGGTCGGAACCACGATTGCAAAAAGGCCAGATCCCAGATATAAGATGATCTTATATCAATGGAATAATTAATTTTAAAAGAAGCTTCGATGAGAAGATGTGTATCGTGTCCATGGGCATGAACACAAAGTTCAAGGTCGACTCCCACTTCCCCAATGCACAACCTTTCATTCACTTCTCGCGTTCAATGAAGTTGTAGTGTTGAAATTTTATCTGGCAAAATACCAGAAGAGTACAACTCGTGAAAACTTTCGAGTCCACACATATTAAGGAAGGCATAGGTTCAACCCATCGAGGCATCTTAGAATCATATACCAGAATCTTTAGAAGTAATTAACTCAAGCTCGAAGGCAGAGCATGGTTGAGAAAGCAGAGGATAAAATTTACCAAAGGCGTTATGTATCAGAGGAAAGGCTCACAAGGTTATTGAATATGAAGGGCGTTGTCAGATAAAATCCAACAAAGGATCTGGTGGTCCACAAGGGATCTGACGTGAGCATCGGTACTCAACTAGGGGAAGAAGAATGCAAGGAGATCAGATTATAGAAACAACTGACTAACTCAATTGTCAAATGCAAAGGAATTATCATTTCTAAATCAAGGGATCAGAAGCAATGCTCTGATTAGGGACGGATAAGTTGAATAGCCTTAGGGTACAATCAACGACAATTGGATTGGTCGAGAACCAATTCCAGTTAAAAGAATAGCAGCTCAGCTGGGAAGGTAATTTATAAGGATCAATGATGATTGCGGGTATTTGCAAACATATTGAGTCAACAGACTCAAAATGATAATGACAAGGAATGTCAATAAGACTACGAGACTTATGGGATTAACCATAATGCAAGCAAGCAAGAATTTTAAGAGCAAAAGGCTTCAGAGGATTTTCGGAAGATCGAATAGTATTTTGAATACTTTTGTGAAACACATGAACAACTGGGGATGAGCGGATATTCGACAAGTGCGAGGATTTATTTGAAGGGGTATTCATGTGGCAAAGAACTGCTAGGCAATAGGCACAAAGTATTCTCGGAACAATAGAGAAAACTTCAGGGTATCTTGTAATAACAGGATCAATGGGGGATGATCGTATGAATGGCAAGTGTAAGTAGTTATCCATAAGGATTTATTGGTGGTCGGGAATAGCAAAAGTGATGGGCACAAAGTCTCGAGAGAATATCAAAGAGTATCTTCGGAATCTTCTGGTGAAGCAGGCCATCATCTGGAATGAAGGGGCTCTCCGGGAGAAAATATTTACGAGAACCTAGAGTTAGAGTTAGCAAAACCATTTAACCCGAATAGAAGAGAGATCAGGGTCCCAAAGTAAAGGCGAGGAATAAAAGATCCTAATACCACCCAAATGGCGACGTGGGCTCGTAAGCCACACAGCCATGTTAGTAAAAGTTTTTCAATGACAAGACTCGACTTCAGCCAAGGAGTTGGAAAGGGGGATTCCTACAGGCAGTTGGCTCTGATACCAACTTGTGACGCCCCCAATTCAATCGTACACTAATCATGCACGCAAATGTGTACGATCAAGATCAGGGACTCACGGGAAGATATCACAACACAACTCTAAAACATAAATAAGTCATACAAGCATCATAATACAAGCCAGGGGCCCCGAGGGCTCGAATACAAGTGCTCGATCATAGACGAGTCAGCGGAAGCAACCATATCTGAGTACAGACATAAGTTAAAAAAGTTTGCCTTAAGAAGGCTAGCACAAACTGGGATACACATCGAAAGAGGCGCAGGCCTCCTGCCTGGGATCCTCCTAACTACTCCTGGTCGTCGTCAGCGGGCTGCACGTAGTAGTAGGCACCTCCAGTGTAGTAGGAATCATCGTTGACGGTGGCGTCTGGCTCCAGGGCTCCAGCATCTGGTTGCGACAACCAGGTAGAAGGGAAAGGGGAAAAGAGGGAGAAAAGCAACCGTGAGTACTCATCCAAAGTACTCGCAAGCAAGGAGCTACACTACATATGCATGGGTATATGTGTAAAAGGCCATATCAGTGGACTGAACTGCAGAATGCCAGAATAAAAAGGGGGGTAGCTAATCCTGTCGAAGACTACGCTTCTGGCAGCCTCCGTCTTGCAACATGTAGAAGAGAGTAGATTGAAGTCCTCCAAGTAGTATCTCCAAGTAGCATCTCCAGTAGCATCGCAGTAGCATAATCCTACCCGGCGATCCTCCCCTCGTCGCCCTGTGGAAAAGCGATCACCGGGTTGTCTGTGGAACTTGGAAGGGTGTGTTTTATCAAGTATCCGGTTCTAGTTGTCATAAGGTCAAGGTACAACTCCAAGTCGTCCTGTTACCGAAGATCACGGCTATTCGAATAGATTAACTTCCCTGCAGGGGTGCACCAACTTACCCAACACGCTTGATCCCATTTGGCCGGACACACTTTCCTGGGTCATGCCCGGCCGCGGAAGATCAACACGTCGCAGCCCCACCTAGGCACAACAGAGAGGTCAGCACGCCGGTCTAAACCTAAGCGCACAGGGGTCTGGGCCCATCGCCCTTAGCACACCTGCACATTACGTACGCGGCCGGTGAGCAGACCTAGCAACCTCCATTACAAAGGAAGTTGTGTTAACGCAGTCCAACCCGGCGCGCGCCACTCAGTCGCTAACGTCAAGAAGGCTTCGGCTGATACCACGACGCCGGGATACCCATAACTACTCCCGCGTAGATGGTTAGTGCGTATAGGCTCGTAGCCAACTCAGATCAAATACCAAGATCTCGTTAAGCGTGTTAAATATCCGCGAATGCCGACCAGGGCCAGGCCCACCTGTCTCCTAGGTGGTCTCAACCTGCCCTGCCGCTACGCCACAAAGTAACAGTCGGGGGCCGTCGGGAACCCAGGCCCACCTCTACCGGGATGGAGCCACTTGCCCCTTCAGCCCCCATCTCCGAACAGTATCACAGGTAATGTAACTGTGTAAAGTATATCGTATATGCCCGTGATCACCTCCCGAAGTGATCACGGCCCAGTAGTATAGCATGGCAGACGGACAAGAGTGTAGGGCCATTGATGGAACACTAGCATCCTATACTAAGAAGTAGGATAGCAGGTAATGGTAACAACAGTAGTAGCAAGGACAGGCTATGCATCAGGGTAGGAATAACAGAAAGCAGTAACATGCTACACTACTCTAATGCAAGCAGTATAGAGAAAAGAGTAGGCGATATCTGGTGATCAAGGGGGGGGCTTGCCTGGTTGCTCTGGCAAGAGAGAGGGGTCGTCAACTCCATAGTCGAACTGGGGCATCAGCATCGTCACGGGGTCTACCGAAGAGAAGAGGGGGGGGGGGGAGAAACAGTAAATACATAGCAAGCAAGTGCATAACAGGATAACAGGCAGAGCTAGACGTGTTCTAACGCGGTATGAGGTGATACCGGTGAAGGGGGAAACATCCGGGAAAATATCCCCGGTGTTTCGTGTTTTCGGACAGATGAACCAGAGGGGGAAAGTTGCGAGTTTGATATGTTAGGGGTGCGTGGCGGATTAACGGGCTGCGTATCCGGGTTCGTCTCGTCGTTCTGAGCAAGTTTCATGTAGAAAGTATTTTCATCTGAGCTACGGTTTATTTTATATGATTTTCTAAAGTTTTAATCATTTTTAGAATTTATTTAACTATTTAATTCTAACATTATCCAGAATAGTGCATGCTGACGTCATCATGACGTCAGTAGTCAACAGGGAGTTGACTGGGTCAATCTGACGTGTGGGTCCCACATGTCATACTCTATTTACTCTAATTAGGATTTAACTAATCTAATCACAGTTTAAATAACTCACAATAGTTAATTAGGTTAACTAAACAAGATTAATTAAGTTAATTAATTCACTAATTAATTGATTATTTATTTATTAATTTTATTATTTCATTTTTATTTTATTTCCTTTTTCTTTTCTTTTCTTTTTTAAAACGTTCTGGGGCCGGGCCCCACATGTCTGTGGCCCATAGGGGCCTAGAGGGCGCGGGCGTCGGGGCACAGCCCGAACAGGGGCGCACCCGACCGAGCGTTGCGGGGCGACGGTGTGGGGGTGAGGCCACCGGGCGCGATCGAGGCGGTCGGCACGCGTGCGGGCGCCGGGAATCGGCAGCGAGGGGCGGCGTCCAGGCGAAGGCCGCGACGCAGTGGGGGGGCGCATGAGGAGGCGATGGTGGCGCGGCCACGGGTCATGAGCAGGGCGGTCGAGCGCCGTGGCCGCGGCCGTGGGCCAGCGAGGCCGTGCGCGGGAGCGACGGGGAGAGGCACGCGGTGAGCACGCAACGGGCGGGGCCGGAGCGCGTCGACCGCGGGCGGGGATGGTGGTGACCGGGGCGACACAGGGAGAGAGGGGGCGAAGGGGGACGGCAGCGCTCACTTGCGAGCAGGGAAGGGGGGCGACGGGGCGCATTGGCGTCAGCGAGGGAGAGGCGATGGAGCGGCGACGACGAGGTGGCGGAGCACAGCAGCGACGAGGCGGCGCCGGGGATGGGCGCCGGCGTCGCAGGCTCAGGGCGGCGCGAGATCTGGCCCCTCCCCGATCCAGTCGAGTAGGGGGGGCCTGGGAGGAGGCAGGGGGCGGTGGTGCGGCGGTCCGGCGAGGTGGCCCCAGGCGGTGGCGACGGGCAGCACCGCGGGTCGAACGACGGCGGCGGGCTCGGGTACCTCGACCCAGATGGGATCGGAAGAAAGAGAGGGAGAGTGGGGAACGAGGAGGAGTGGGGTACTGGGTGTTGGTTAGGGTTTGGGCAGGGGTGTATAGGGAGCGTGGGTGGGCTGGCCGGTTGGCCGAGTGGGCCAGCCTGTTGGGTCGGTTGGCCCGTGGGTCCTTTTCCCTTTTTTTGTTTGTTTTCTCTTTTGTAGTTTCTTTCTTTATTTATTTTCTTTTCTGTTTTTAAATCATTTTAAATTCCTTAGGCATTTTATAAAAATGGGTTTGTTACACCATAATTACCTTTGTAATATTTAGTACAAACAAAACATTTGTAATTTAATGTTTGAAAACTTTTATTGTTTGACTTAAATTCAAATTTGAATTTGGATCGGTTCTAAACTAACGCGAGAATATCAACAATAATCGAGGTGACGTGGCATCATTACTAGAGGGTTACTATAGCTTGATTGCCCGGGCGTCACATATAGGTAGGTATGGTGGACTCATATGGAACAACTTTGGGTTTATGGAAGTGGATGCACAAGCAGTATTCCCGCATAGTACAAGTGAAGGCTAGCAAAAGATTTAGGAGCGACCAACTAGAGAGCGATAACATTCATAAACATGCATTGAGATTAACCAACGTTGAGTGAAAGCATGAGTAGGATATAAATCACCATGAACATAAATATCATGGAGCCTATGTTGAGTTTGTTTCAAGTACATGCGTGAACATGTGCCAAGTCAAGCCACTCGAATAATTCAAAGAAGGATACCATCCTATCATACTACATCACAACCATTTTAAAAGCATGTTGGCATGCAAGGTAAACTATTATAAACTCCTAGCTAATTAAGCATGGCATGAGTAACTATAGTATCTAATTGTCATTGCAAACAAATTTCATTCATAATGAGCTGAATCAAGAACGATGAACTAATCATATTTACAAAAAACAAAATAGGTTGAGTTCATGCCAGCTTTTCCTCATCTCAATAATTTCATCATATATCGTCATTATTGCCTTTCACTCGCACGACCGAACGGTGTGAATAATAATAAGAGTGCGCATGCATTGGACTAAGCTGGGATCTGCAAACATGCATTTCAAAGGAGAAGACAAGGTAATATGGGCTCTCTGTTAGATCAACAATAATGCATATGAGATCCACTCAACATTTTCATTGTGATCTTCTCCTCTCGACCCAAAGAAAGAAAAAATAATTTCAAAGAAACACACTAGAATATTTTTGGAGTTTTTGTTTTTCTGAAGAAAGTAAAACAAGAACGAGAAAAACTATTTACACGAGAAAGCTCCCAACAAGCAAAAGAAGAACGAGAAATATTTTTGGGTTTTCTTTTAATAGTACTACTAAATAAACAAGGAAAGGAAAACTAAAAAGAAGCTATAACTAAATTGTTTTGGATTTTCTCAAAGTTTTTTCAAACACAACAGAAGAAAGAGAGAAAAAGAAATAAACTAGCATGGATAATACAATTAAGAAGTATGAACACCGACAACTGGAATGAGTGTGTGAACATGAATGTAATGTCGGTGAGAAATACATACTCCCCCAAGCTTAGGTGTTTGGCTTGAGTTGGCCTATGCTCGTGGATCAAAGTAGCCCTCTCCTGGGTGCTGAGGAGGATCCTGGGGGTTCTACTGGTTAGCGAGCTCCTATGGTTCCCACTGATAAATAGACTCCTGATACATATCAGGTGATGGTTCTGGCTTAGGAACTGGGGATCGCGTCCGCTCCCAGTATGCATAAATGTCCTTGGGCAAAATGAGGTACCTGCCTAAATGAATATGGAACAAAGAAGGTGTAGGCAAAGTAATAATCTGACAAGTATCCTGGCTAAATACCAGGTTGTAAATGAGTCTCTTGTCTTTATCATTCTTAATAAAATCATGCGCTACCATACTGTTATAGTCTAAGTATATAGTGGGTAGCAACATCTCCTCTTCCTCATCGTGCCTAATAGGTATCTCGAAGCATCTAGCAAGGCGTGAGGCATAGATACCTCCAAAGATAGGACTCCTTGAATGGTTTAAACTCAACCGTCGAGCAACCATGGCACCCAAACTAAAAGTTTTATCACGAAGTAAAGCATGGCGCAAAATAGCGAGGTCGGGGGCACTAAGGCCTCCACCCTCCCCACTACCAATTAAACATCTCCCAGCAAATAATGAGTAATAGCGTAAAACAGGAAAAATGCAAACTAGACACTCTCGCTTCCAACACTCCTCTCCCTTCCCCTATGGTAACTTCATCAATAAAATCTTCCACATCTCTAGGACGTGGCTCATTGATGCTGCCCTCATAAGGCAATTTGCAAAACTCACAAAAATTATAAAGCACCATCTCCTTATGCTCATCATATAAATAAATCTCTACCATGGGTGGTGATTTCCTAGCATGGAAGTGAAAATTGTGCATGAAGGTATTAGTGAGTAGGAGGTACTGACCACACTTATCATGGAGGAAATCGGTGATGCCTGCATTTTCTGCCAAATAATACAAATCCTCATCAATTCCGGCCGCCCTCAAGAATGCATCACTTGGCCATTCACACGGTCGAACCTCCGCGGTGCAAGGAAGGTTATACTTGGGCTTCTTCCTCTCTTCGTTTTCATTTTCCTTTGAACCCCGACTTGAAGAGGCTCTCAACCATATTTTCATCATTTCTTTTATCAAATTTTTTTTTGAAATTTTTAGTGACTCAAAATAAAAGTGAACCAAACTCAACAAGATTTATAACAACTACTCCTACAAGTGTCTAGAGGCTATATCATGCATCAAAACTACTTTGGACCATATAAATTTGACATGCAAGCTCAAGAACAAGGTCACCACAACAACAAAAATTTGCAATATATAAAGCACTATAACAAAAACTAATTGGACCACTGAAGAGTCACATACCAAAGAACAATCCCCAAAGCAGTTTTGCAAATGGAGCTTTGCACAAGGAGATCGAAAATGGCAGCAAGATGAGCAAGAACACGAGTCTGAGCAACAGGATGATTTTTTCTAGAGGAAGAAGAAGTGGATGGGTGCTGGAATAAGTGAGGGGGATGCATGTGGGACCCACAAGGTAGGGGGGCGCGCCCAGGGGGTAGGGCATGCCCTCCACCCTTGTGGTCCACTTGTGTAGCCCCCTGGTGTGTTCTCAGTGCCAAAAAATCTTAAAAATTCTATAAAAAATTATACTAAATTTTCAGGGCATTTGGAGAAATTTTATTTTCGGGGCATTTTTTATTGCATGAATAATTCAGAAAACAAACAAATAACACTATTTTGTCTAAATAATAGAAAGTAAAAAGTAGCTACAGAAAGTTGTACTTTCTAAATTCATCCATCTCATGCCCATCAAAAGGAATCCATTAACAAGGTTGATCAAGTCTCATTAACAAACTTCTTCCGACTGACATGAAACTGGAGAACTTTTGAATGACACTAGGTTACCTCTACGGGGATATGCATATCCCCAACAATAAGAATATTATATTGTCGGTGTCAAAACCGGCCGATCTCGGGTAGGGGGTCCCAAACCGTGCATCTGAGGATCGAAGGTAACAAGGGACAAGGGGGGCACAATGTTACCCAGGTTTGGGCCCTCTTAATGGAGGTAAAACCCTACGTCCTGCTTGATTGTATTTGACGAGTATAGAGGTTACAAGAGTTGATCTACCTCGAGATCGTAATGGCCAAACCCTAGATGTCTAGCCTATGTGAATTCTCATTGTCCCTACGGACTAAACCCTCCAGTTTATATACACATCGGAGGGGCCTAGGGTTGTACAGAGTCGGTTTGTAGAGGAATGAAATTATATATCCGGACATCAATCTTACCACCCACGCATAGGGGAGTCCTACCTGGACACGGGGGAAGGTCTTCCGCCTTGTATCTTCATGGCCCATTAGTCCGGACCATATCGAATAGCCCGGACACCCGAGGACCCCCTAATCCAGGACTCCCTTAGTAGTCCCTGAACCAGTCTTCAATGACAATATGTTCGGCACGCGGATTGTCTTCGGCATTGCAAGGCAGGTTCCTCCTCCTGAATACTTCAAAGCAATTTTCTGAACAAAAGAACTGTATCCGGCTATGTATTGTAAATGTAACCCTTAGCCACGAAGGCAGAGTATCAAAATGAAACACTATCTTTTAATGACAACTTTTCAGTGAGGCATCACATCTGGCTCTTTAACATTTTGAGCCGTTTTCATACCCGCGTTTCACGTTTTGAGGAATAGCCTCCATTGGCACGTCTTGTCAAAACAGAGATCATGCCCGCACATTACGGGATTCTCATTAATATGGTTTCGGGTGAAACAACCGTGCCGCTCGCACGAACTCTTCGGTAACAAGCAAGTTTTAAGGCTCGAGAGGGGGGCGTTTGGTACTTCACTGCCTATAAAAGGGTAAAGAATTGATGTAGGGTAGAACCCTATACGACCCATCTTTCACGAAAGGAGCGGATCCCACTAAGAGCACGAAGAACACAGGGATGAACGGAGAGAAATCACAAGGGGAAACGCTCAAGAACAAGTCCAATCAGACATCCACTAGACAATCAAACACACAAGATCCACAAGGCACATGAACAACAAAGGGAAAGATACAAGGTAAGGTTCATCTCCAAAAGGAGGTCTTGATGATATCCTAGACGGATCTTCCCATGAAGGGGTCTTGACGATATATCCCGCAGGATATTCTCCTAGATGGAGGTCTTGGCCTCCAATGGAGTAGTAGTATCAATCTCTCAAGACTAGAGTGGTACAAGGAGCAAAGCTCTCTATCAAATGAGCTATCACTTTGCTAACCCTACAAAGGATGAGGGGAAGGGCTATTTATAGGCTAAGCCATGAAGGGGTAAGTGGGAGAGAGATACAAGGCCAAAGGCCCGGCTGCACACAGACAGGGTCGGACGTCCGGTCGCTCGTGGGGGTCCAGTCATCCGGAGGGTGTCGGACATCCATCGTTTTGCTTCGGGATGGGTGGCATCTGCTTTCCGGAGAGCATCGGACGTTCGGTGCCTGGGACATGTCAGACGTCCGGTGTTCGTCGATTGTCCAGCGGCTGTAGAGGGTCGGACGTCCGGCGGCTTCCGGTCGTCCGGTCGTTGTAGACTTTGCAGCTCCTTCTTCCGTCTTCTCTTCTAGGCTTCCCTCGCGAATGGTGTAGTTGTACACTTGCGCTCACACTCCTCCTCGTCATCCGTACCATTCCAACAATACATATGCATGCACACGAGTGGAGTGTCACGTAGTATACCATCCTCGAAGGGGTCAAGTGAGCACGTGTAAAGGAGATGATTCACCTTTGTGTATGTGAAGTAGATGTCGCACGTGTCACTTACCAAATGGACTCTTGACATGGTGATGTCCGTAGGATGCTCCACATCATCTCCCCTCCCTTGGGAAAGATCCGACCTCGGATCGAAATCCAAATCACCATGGGAGAGAGATGGCGTCGCCGTGTAGGAGTGGTCGATCACCAAGTTCTCGTCATCTCGAAGCTAGAAATGGGCACTCTCCAATGTCGCACCATCTTGGGATTCCTTCAAAAGGAGCAAATACAACAAACACTTGGAAAAACAAATGTGGTCAGCGTTAGTGCAAAACCAATCATTCAAGAGGTGATTCACCAAACAAGTGTCGTCATCATGCAAATCATATGGTTTGACAAAGGATTGTGACATGGCATATAAGCACATAAATTGAGCACAAGCAAGGATATCATGGAAATAAGTATGCAAGTGTGAGGTAGTGATGCAAATGTGTGTGACAAGAGAAGAAGCATCTACCTCATGGTCATAGCAAGCATGCATAAAGCTCTCAATGAAAGGTCTATGGTAGGCATAGGAAGCATTCACAACACCAAATAAAATGAAGTGTCTAAACACATGGGTCAAGTGCAAGACAATCCAAGCATAATGTGCATGGGGTGTAGTGAATATAGTGTGGCACTCAACACAATAGAAAGAGTGATGTAGGGTAGGAACCCTATAGCCCGATCTTTCACGATAGGAGCGGATCCCGCGATGAACACGAAGAACACGAGGTGGAAAGAGAGGGAAAACACAAGGGAAACACAAGAGAAACACTAAACCAACACAAGAAAGTCACACATGTGCTAGATCCTTGAATACATAGGGTTCACACGGTACACGATCAACCAAGGATGATACAAGGGTAACGGTCTTCTCCGTGAGGAGGTCTTGATGTTCTTCCCTAAAGAGGAGTCTTTAATCCGCTTGGGGGATCTTCTCCGTAGGAGGCTCGAATCTACGAGGAGAAGGTAACCAAGTGGATGATCAAATCTCTCACACGAAATATGAGCTAATCCTTTGCTAACCCTAGCTAGAAGGAATAGGAGGTCTATATATAGTCTTAGTGCAAAAGAGGGGGCGAAGGGGTACATGGGCTGCGGCTCAACACGAAAATGGCACAAATGCGTCAGACGTCCTGGACTCACCGGTCATCCGGAGGCTCGCGAGGGTCCGGAGGTCTGGTGCCTGTTAGATGTTTGTAGATTCGGCTCGGGTGGTCTTCTGTCGGACGTCCGGTCAGGGTCGTACATCCGGGCGTCGGTCGTCTATTGTGTTCCAGAAATCCGTAGATTTGGCTCGGGTGCGGTGGCGTCGGTCGTCTGGTCTGGGTCGAACGTCCAGAGCCTGGAGATCATCGGACGTCCGGTCCTGGTCGATCGTCCGGAGCCTGTAGCTTCCTCTTCATCACTTCTTCTTCTTCGTCGTCACTTCCACCTTCCTCTTCTCCTTGCTCCTTAGCTTCTCCATGATACCTAAGCATGCACAAAGTGTCCGTATGAGGTTGTAGCCATGTCTCATGTGCATCAGAGTGGAATTGTGAGAGGAGAGATGTCACCTCGGTTTCAAGAGCTCTTAACATGCCCGTGTCATGGGTCCAAGAGGTGTCGTAGGAGATGTAGTTGGGTCCACGGGGATGGCCTTGGGATGCTCCGCATCATCTCCCCTCCATTGTGGAAGATTTGTCCTCGGATCAAATTCTTCATCACCATGGAAGGGAGAGAGATCTTTGACATTGAAGATGTCGCTCACATTGTACTTGTCGCACGGGAGGTCAATCTTGTAAGCATTGTCGTTGTATCGTGCGAGCACCTTGAAGGGTCCATCCGCTCGGGGTCGAAGCTTGGACTTGCGTTCTTGGGGAAAACGGTCCTTCCGAAGGTGTAGCCACACAAGATCACCAATGTTGAAGACCATAGGGTGCTTGTTGAAGTTGAGCTTGGACGCAAGGCATTTATCTTGGCGCTCGATGGTGTTCCTTGTATATTCATGCACCTTCTTGAGATGTGTCACTCTTGCACTAGCGTCCAAATTGATGCGCTCTTGGAGTGGTAGAGGGAGAATGTCCAATGGTGACAAAGGATTGAAACCGTAGATGACCTTGAAGGGGGACTTGCCGGTTGTTGAGTGTCTTGCTCGTTTGTAGGCGAACTCGGCGATAGGTAAGCACTCCTCCCACTCCTTGATGTTCTTCTTGATGAGTACCCGAAGTAGAGTGGAGAGTGTGTTGGTAACTTCCGTTTAGCCGTCGGTTTGTGGATGATACGCTGTGGAGAAAAGCAGCTTGATTCCGAGCTTGGTGCATAGGGTCTTCCAAAAGTAGCTAAGGAACTTGACGTCGCGGTCCGAGACGATAGTCTTTGGCATTCCATGTAGACGCAATATTTCCCTATAGAAGAGATTAGAAACATGTGAAGCATCATCTATCTTGTTGCAAGGAATAAAATGTGCCATTTTTGAGAAACGGTCCACAACGACAAATACCGAATCCTTCCCATTATGAGTCCTAGGCAACCCAAGTACAAAGTCCATGCTAATGTCTTCCCATGGTTGATATGGAATTGGTAGAGGCATATAAAGGCCATGAGATTGAGCTTTGGACTTAGCTTTGCAACATGTAGAGCAATGGTTGGTGAAGCGATTGACGCTGCAAAACATCTTTGGCCAAAAGTAGTTCTTAGAGACCGTAGCGAACGTCTTGTTGCGTCCAAAATGTCCCATTAAGCCTCCTCCATGAGATCCCTGCAAAAGCAAGAAACGAAAAGAAGACTCGGGGATGCAAAGTTTGTTAGCTCTCATAAGATATCCATCTTTGATGTAATAGCGTTCCCAAGAGGTGTGCGACAAACACTTGGCATAAGGAGTGGCAAAAGTAGGATCATGTTCATACAAGTCTTTGATATGCTCAAAACCAATGACATCCAATTCAAGTTGAGTGACAAGCATGCATATGCGGGAAAGGGAATCCGCTACAATGTTTTCTTTACCCTTAATGTACATGATGACATAAGGAAAAGACTCAATAAATTCACTCCATTTAGCATGACGCTTGTTCAACTTGGTTTGGCCCTTAAGATACTTGAGCGTTTCATGATCAGTATGAATGATAAACTCATGAGGGCAAAGATAGTGTTCCCATTCATGAAAAACACGGACTGAAGCATATAGCTCTTTGTCATAGATGGGGTAATTGAGTTGCGCGCCGGAGAGTTTCTCACTAAAGTAAGCTATGGGGCGCTTCTCTTGCGTTAATACACCTCCTATGCCATTACCACTAGCATCGCAATGAATCTTTTCAAAGTTGGGTAAAGCAAGCACGGGAGTATGAGTAAGCAAGTTCTTAAGCTCATTGAAAGCGGTATCTTGGGATGGTCCCCAAACAAAAGGCGCATTCTTCTTGCTCAAAGCATGCAAAGATGAGGCAATGGTGCTAAAATCCTTCACAAAGAAACGATAGAAACCCGCAAGGCCAAGAAAGCTACACACTTGTTGCAAATTGGTTGCTTGTGGCCAAGTCTTAATAGCATTGATCTTGGACTCATCAACATGAAGATCCTTAGAAGAAATAACAAAACCCAAGAAAACGAGATTGTCAACACCAAAAAGGCATTTCTCCATATTAGCATAGAGTTGCTCTTTTCAAAGAGTTTGCAAAACGGTTCGAACATGGGTGACATGATCTTTAAGAGATTTGCTATAAACAAGGATATCATCAAAGTAGACCACAACAAACACAACAATGAAAGGGCAAAAAACATGATTCATAAGACACATAAAAGTAGCTGGTGCTTCCGATAGACCCATAGGCATGACTAACCACTCATACAAGCCAAACTTGATTTTGAAAGGGTTTTCCATTCATCACCCTCTTGTATGCAGATTTGATAGTAACCACTCTTAAGATCAATTTTTGAAAAGATAGTGGCACCGCCAAGTTCATCAAGCATATCATCAAGGCGTGGAATGGGATACCTATAACGAACGGTGATAGCATTGATAGGTCTACAATCGGAGCACATGCAAAAGCTACTGTCTTGTTTTGACACAAGAATGACCAGGACGGCACAAGGGCTCAAACTTTCACGCACATGTCCATGGTCTATGAGATGCTTTACTTGCCTTTGTATTTCTTTGGTTTCTTCGGGGTTGACGCGGTAGGGGGCTTTGTTAGAAAGCGGTGCTCCAGGGATGAGGTCGATGCAGTGCTCGATGCCTCGTAGTGGAGGTAGTCCCGGAGGTAGCTCGTCGGGGAAAACATCCCGAAGTTCCTGCAAAAGAGAAGACAACACTAGAGGAAGAGTGTGAGAGGTGTTAATTTGTGGTTCATTGTCCTTGCACAAAAGGACATAGTGTAGGACACTAGATGGATTCTCAGTTTTGGTGGCAAATAAGACTATGTTCTTCTTTTCGCTCATCGTGGAGGTGTTCGATTTGGGCTTGTGGCGCTCACTCTCTTTTTGGTGGCTCGCTCTCTCACCATGATCTCCACGATGGGTGGCTTTCTTGTCGGCGATCACTTTACTTGGCGACATTGGATGGAGGACGTACTCCTTGCCCTTCATCTTGAAGATGTAGTGGTTCGTTCGGCCGTTGTGGATGACTCCTCTATCAAATTGCCATGGGCGTCCAAGCAGAAGATGGCAAACGGTCATTGGAACGACGTCGCACTCCAAGGTGTCTTCGTAGGCGCCAATTTTGAAGGAGACTTGTACTCGGTGCTTGACTTGGATGGTGCCGGAGTCGCTAATCCATTGCACTTTGTATGGATGTGGATGCTTCATCTTGGGCAATTGGAGCTTGGAGCAAAGTTCTTCAGTTGCGAGATTATGACAAC
This sequence comes from Triticum aestivum, assembly GCF_018294505.1. Taxonomy (NCBI): domain Eukaryota; kingdom Viridiplantae; phylum Streptophyta; class Magnoliopsida; order Poales; family Poaceae; genus Triticum; species Triticum aestivum. Next base: position 350,251,246 of record NC_057797.1, on the reverse strand, counting down.
TCCCTCCATCAATGATGACCTTGACAGATCGTCCATTGATGTCGGCCTTGGTGTGGAATATGTGGCATCGTTGGTCTTCTTCTTGGTGATGTTGGAGAGTCAAGAGCTTGGAGACAACAAGAGCGGGACTTGAATCTTCATCGCAAAAGACTTGTTCCTGTTCATCGTTCACTTGCCGATGCATGGCGACTTGCTCGATGGCGTCCATTTCTCCTTCACTCATTGAGTCGTAAATGCCGTCATCGTTGAGGATCATGGTCCGCTTGTTGGTGCACTCATAGGACTTGTGGCCTCGGCCTCCGCATGTGAAGCATTCGAAGGAACTCATCTTGATGGTCTCATCGATGGGGGTTGAGGATGATGAAGGTCTCGGCTTGAAGTTGCTCGTAGTAGGAGGCTGACTTGGGGTTGATGAAGCTTTCTTGGAACTCAACTTGTCGATGTTGCTAGTAGAAGGCTTGGTAGACGGTGTTGGAGTCGTTGAAGCTTGCCTGTTGGAGAAGCCGTAAGACTTGGATGAGAACTTGGCATACTTGAAATCGTCTTGCACTTGACATTCCGCTTTGGTAGCTTGATGCACTAGCTCGATGAGATTTGAGTATGGTTGGAAGTCAGCTATATTTTTGATAGGATGGTTGAGTCCATTCAACAAACGTGCCATAGTTTGTTCATCATCTTCCGTGACATTGGCTCTTATCATGGCAATCTCCATCTCCTTGTAGTACTCTTCAACACTCTTGGTTCCTTGTTTGAGTAGTTAGAGTTTCTTGAAGAGGTCGCGGTTGTAGTAGGTAGGCACAAAGCATGCTCTCATGACATCCTTCATTTGCGCCCAAGTAGTGATGGGTGGTTCACCTCTTGACTCTCGGCGCTCGATAACTTGTTCCACCAAATGAGGACATAGTCTTGGAACTCAAGGGATGCCATCACGATCTTCTTCTCTTCTTCATTGTTGTGCAAACGGAAGATTTTGTCTACCTTCAATGCCCATGAAAGGTATTCTTCGGGATCGTTGCTTCCATTGAATTTGGGCATGGTGAACTTGAGCTTTCCGTAGCGTTGCTCTTCATTGTGTTGGGGTCGGGGATGATGACACCCATGTTGTAGATGATTGTCAAGGTCGTGTCGCTCTTGGTGAGGAGGGTTGTCAACCTCATGTTGCTCTTGGTTTCCATTATCTTCATGCTCTTGATGAACTTGATGTTCTTGGCGAGCTTGTGGAGGAGCTTGTCGAGCTCGAGGAGGAGCTTGAGGAACTTGACGATGCACGCGAGCTTGAAATCTCCGTTCTTGAATTTCTTTGCGAAGTGTTTCTTCTTGTTCTCGAACTTGTTGGCCTCGGTTGGCTACGGCTCGACTTGAATCTTGGAGGGCTTGTTGCGCCGCAAGTGCTTGAGCTTCACGGAGTTGTTCTTCTTGGCGTTGTGCCTCGGCATCTTGTGCAACTTGGTGTAAACGCGCTCACTCTTCCTCTTCATGTTGGCGTTGTTATTACCGTTCTGGTGCTAGCGCAAAGGCCTCTTGAGTTTGACGTTGTCGGCGCTCTTGAGAGTCGGTGTCGTGTAGGGGATTGAGGCTTGCTTGACCATCGTTGCGCGCGGCACGGCGTAGAGTGTTTGATGTTGGTGTACTTGAGCTAGAGAGGGTGAAGTCGGAGTGTCGATTTGAGCGGGTCCTTTTTGATGAAGATGAAGTGGAAGAAGAGCGGTTGAGCAACAAAGTGCGAATTTCGTCCATCCTTGCATCATTCTCTTGCTTGTGATCGTCGAGCTTGTGGTCAAAGTAGTCCCTTGTACGTTGCTCGGAGAGTCTCAAGTCGGCGGGTAGGTTGTCGATGCGTTCACTCATGGCTTGTTGCTCTTGATGCAAAGCACGTTGTGCACCAAAGAGGTGACTCTTGGTGACGTAGGAGTTCATGTCATCGCCGTGCTCAATGAAGAGTGGGTTGGTAGAAGTACTTGGCCTATCCATCATTCCAAGACAAATGTGAGTGGTAGAAAGACAAGAACGAATACCAAATGTACCTTGACCGAAGTTGAAAGTGTATAGATGATCACTCCAATGTAGGACAAGGAAATAGCACAATTGGTACTAGCTCTTGTCGGTTTCTCACACCTACACAAGTAAAAGCTTATGGTGGATCTTGGTTAGGATGGTGGCACAAAATTTGATGCAATTGTAAGTGAGCTTCAATAATATTGGAAAAGATTCGCAAGATGCAATGTAACAAGTAGACCATGCATATAATGTACACGGAAACACACACGCAAAAAGATAAGTGGGGTTGGGCAACCAAGGATGAGCCAAAATGTGGAATCCACAAAAATACTATTGTTGCACAACACTAGAGAGACACTAGCACAGTTGCACAATAGGTGGATACAAGAACTTGTGCACAACCTACTTAGCAAAAATGCAACGACTTCTATCCCAAGTATGCTCTATGCAAGGTATTTCTATGATATGATCCAAGATGATCAAGTATGACAATCTTAATGTTGTATGATGCTATGGTTCTTGCTTAAAAGCTCTTTGCCTATCTTTCCTCTTTGCTTAAATGCTTGCTTGGCTCTTTGATGTTGGAGCTCTTTTCTTATGCGAGGCTTCACGAACCAAGATAGCAATTGTGTATGCGATGACAACTTCGTGACACAAGAGATGATACCAATATATGCAACAATGATGTATGTATGTTATGGGAAGTATGATCATTAATGTGCACAAGTCTCATTGCCGGCAATACTCAATGGCTAGTCTCGATGGGTAAGCAACACAAAGGAATAAGGCTATGATGGCTATCAATGTAATGGCAAGACTGATATGTCCAATACCAAGATGAGGTTACTGTTCTTTGGCTCCATGTCCGTAAGCAAGACCGGAGGACGGTGATCCAATTACGACCATCAAGATGTAGTCAAGGTGGTCGTTGTTGATGATGCGTCCGTGGCGAAGATGAGCGACAGTGATGTCGATGTCGAACCGTACCTAGATAGCCGAAACACAAAAGGATACGGAACCACAACTCAAATTCTCAAAACTTGAAGTGGCAACATGTGTCGGAGTGTGAAACGGTCCAAATGGTGGTGGTATGTGGAAGTGTTGATGGTGTATTGGTGGTGGGAGTGCGTATGCGGAAATGTGGGGCGGGGGTGGTGACTACACTGAAAAAATTCAGTTTCGTTAGGGTCGGTCGGACGTCCGGGCTGGGCCGGTCGTTTGGTCGTCGGGCATCCGGGCTGGGTCGGACGTCTGGTGCCTGGGCGAAAATTAGGCACGGGATGAATAGCTAGGGATCGAGGTGGAGATGGCGAAAATAGACAAATCTGGATGATTTTGTGGATGGAAAGGGTGGGGAAAGGGGGGAAAAGCTAGATCCACTCAAAACAAAGCAAATCCACGTGTCCAAACCAACAAAATCTCAACACACTAACAAATCACAAAAAAAATTGGGGCTATTTTTGTGGGGAATTTTCGAATTAGGACGAAAAACAACAAAAACAAGGCTAGAAACACAACAGGGAGGCTCCGAAATCATGATCAACGTGGCTCTGATACCAAGATGATGTAGGGTAGAACCCTATACGGCCGATCTTTCACGAAGTGGATCCCAACTAAGAACACGAAGAACACGAGGTGGAAAGAGAGGGAAAACACAAGGGAAACACAAGAGAAACACTAAACCAACACAAGAAAGTCACACATGTGCTAGATCCTCGAATACATAGGGTTCACACGGTACACGATCAACCAAGGACGATACAAGGGTAACAGTCTTCTCCGTGAGGAGGTCTTGATGTTCTTCCCTAAAGAGGGGTCTTGAATCCGCTTGGGGGATCTTCTCCGTAGGAGGCTCAAATCTCCGAGGAGAAGGTAACCAAGTGGATGAGCAAAGCTCTCACACGAAATATGAGCTAATCCTTTGCTAACCCTAGCTAGAAGGAATAGGAGGTCTATATATAGTCTTAGTGCAAAAGAGGGGCGAAGGGGTACGTGGGCTGCGGCCCAACACGAAAACAGCACACAGGCGTCGGACGTCCGGGAGTCACCGGTCATCCGGAGGCTCGCGAGGGTCCGGATGTCCGGTGCCTGTTGGACGTCCGTAGATTCGGCTCAGGTGGTTTACTGTCAGACGTCCAGTCAGGGTCGGACGTCCGGGTGACGGTCGTCCGTTGGTTTCGGAAATCCGTAGATTTGGCTCGGGTGCGGTGGCGTCGGTCGTCCGATCTGGGTCGGACGTTCGGAGGCTGGAGATCATCGGACGTCCGGTCCTAGCCGGTCGTCTGGAGCTTGTAGCTTCTTCTTCATCACTTCTTCTTCTTCGTCGTCACTTCCACCTTCCTCTTCTCCTTGCTCCTTAGCTTCTCCATGATACCTAAGCATGCACAAAGTGTCCGTATGAGGTTGTAGCCATGTCTCATGTGCATCAGAGTGGAATTGTGAGAGGAGAGATGTCACCTCGGTTTCAAGAGCTCTTGCACGTGCTCGTGTCATGGGTCCAAGAGGTGTCGTAGGAGATGTAGTTGGGTCCATGGGGATGGCCTTGGGATGCTCCGCATCAAAGAGCAAGTGTTCATCATGTGTGAGGCAATCAAGGCAAGCATGTAGCAATCGATGGGACATGGCATATGTGAAGTGATGACATTGTTGAAACCAAACATATAAGAGGAGCAAGTAATCCAATAATTGGATGCAACACACAAGGCATATATATCATGATGCATGGAGTGGTCAAAATGACAAGTCGAAGCAAGGTCTCTAACATCTGTGCAATCAAGTGGTCCAAGTCTCATGGTGCAAGCAACACAAGTAGTATGATCCACAATATGCATGCTCATGGTTTGGGGGTTCTCAAAAGAGAAGGATATCACCTTGAAAGCATGTCCATGTGCGTCCTTCACAATGCCGAAGCACAAGCAAGTATGATGTAGAAGCGCCATGGTAGAAGGTGGTTCGCTCTCAAGAGCTCGGATTGTCAACTCACGTGACGTGGAAGTTGACACGAAGTCCAAGTTTCCTACACATGCACAAAACAAAGCAAAGTATGTATGCGCATGGTAGATAAACACATCATCCATCATGATGGTTCTCTGCTCTTGCACATAACCATTAGTAGCACAAGTGCATGAATAATATGATGCAATAATGGCTATATTCATGGCACTAGGTATATGGTGCAAAGAGGCAAGACAAGCATGCTTCATAAGTAATATGTCAAAATCTCCAAACATATGTGAGAATGCTATGGGGGCAATCTCATTAGCAAGACTAAAATCATGGTTGCGCTCAATACATGGAAACTCATCTAGCATGAGAGAGGCATCATATGGAGATATATGACGGCAAGAAATAACAATCATGTGCAAAGCATGTACTCCCTCTGTACCGTTTTATTTGTCGTTGGGGGTTTCTAGTACAAAGTTTGTCACGTACAATTCTTTTTGCTGTTTCCTAAACTACCCTCCCACCGCTCACTCTCGTCCACTCTCTCGCTCACTCACCCGCTCGCTCTCAGTCGAATCCCTAGACCACGTCGCCGGCGCCTCTGCCTCGGCCTCGCCTATGTCACCGGCACCTCTCCCTAGCCTGCGTCGCCTGCGCCTCTGCCTCGTCTGTGTCGCCGGCGCCTCTCCCTCGCCCGCGCCGCTGCCGCTTTTCCATTGGCTCCATCACCGTTGCCGTTGCCAATATCTCGTTTTTATTCTCCGACGGCTGATCCGGAGCGCGGCGGCTCGATTTGCAACGGCCTTCCTCCATTCCAACACCAGCAGCTGCGATACGTCGGCCCTCCTCGGCATCCTCGCTCCCTTGCTGTTGCTCATCTACCAACGCCTCTCCGAGATTGGAATAGGGATTGAACTTGGCGATTCAAGCAGGTGCAGATCTCCGAGCTTTACCAACGCCTCTCTGAGCTCGTCCCCAATGTGCGGTAGCCGACCATGTAGCTTCGTCGCCGACAAGCTGGAGCAGAGGAGGACTGAACCAAGCTGGAGCAAGTTGTAGCGTGCTTCCTCGACGATGATGGTGAGTATTGTTGTTGATCATGTTCATGTGCTTCTAGTAGATGCACTGTGATTCAAGTATTCCAGTTTATAGTGTCTGAATTTTGTTCATGTGCTTTATAGTGTCCGAATTTTGTTCATGTGCTTTTAGTAGATGAACTATGAGTAGTTCTACTGCATCAGATGCAGTTTATAGTATCTGAATTTTTTTGCAGTAGGAGTACATCAGTATTTACTGAATTTTGCAGCTACTCCATTGAAAATTCCACTATTACATGAGTAGTTTCAGTAGTTTTACAATAGCAGTACTCTTGCCAGTTGGCAAGTTTCAGTACTCTTGCTTCTAATACACCAGTATTGGACTATTCCTTTCAATTATTGGAATAGCAAGTTGTATAGTGCAGATTACTAGGAGTACATCAGTATTTTCATTGAGATTGTTCCCTTGGTGGTTCTAGCCTTCTACTAAAAGGAGAAGCTGATGCTCATAGGAGATCTTTCATCTTGTGTTTGTGTGAGGCTTTGGCTGTGCTTGTCTTCCTCTGCTCCTACATGAGCTTCGGTTTTTCTTCAAACTGTTAGGTGTTTTGGTAGGTTGGCTGTACTACTCCATTTGCCAACAGGAGTAGTAACCGCAGTAGATTGCCAGAAGTGTGCTTCTACAATTCATGTTGATGCTTGGTGATCTGCAGGATTAAATGCATGGTGATGCTTTTCAGTTAATTTTGTTCCATATCATTGATGCATGGAGTATTTTGAATCCAAGTTATCAGGTTCAAATGATTTTGAGTTTTTATGATTTTTATGCACATAGGTGAACCCATGCTACGTCTTGAGCACTGCGTTGGTTTTCCCTTGAAGAGGAAAGGGTGATGCAGCAAAGTAGCATAAGTATTTCCCTTAGTTTTTGAGAACCAAGCTATCAATCCAGTAGGAGGCCACGCACGAGTCCCTCGCACCAACACAAACAAATAAAATCCTCGCAAACAACGCAATAAAGGGGTTGTCAAACCCTTCACGGTCACTTACGAAAGTGGGATCTGATAGATATGATAAGATAATATTTTTGGTATTTTTATGATAAAGATGCAATGTAAAGAAAGCAAAATAAACGGAAAAGGAAATAGCTTGTTGACGGAAGATTAATATGATGGAAAATAGACCCGGGGGCCATAGGTTTCACTAGTGGCTTCTCTCGAGAGCATAAGTATTACGATGGGTAAACAAATTACTGTTGAGCAATTGATAGAATTGAGCATAGTTATGAGAATATCTAGGTATGATCATGTATATAGGCATCATGTCCGAGACAAGTAGACTGACTCCTGCCTGCATCTACTACTATTACTCTACACATCGACCGCTATCCAGCATGCATCTAGAGTATTAAGTTCAAAAGAACAGAGTAACGCTTTAAGCAAGATGACATGATGTAGAGGGATAAACTCATGCAATATGATATAAACCCCATCTTGTTATCCTCGATGGCAACAATACAATACGTGCCTTGCTGCCCCTACTGTCATTGGGAAAGGACACCGCAAGATTGAACCCAAAGCTAAGCACTTCTCCCATTGCAAGAAAGATCAATCTAGTAGGCCAAACCAAACTGATAATTCGAAGAGACTTGCAAAGATAACCAATCATACATAAAATAATTCAAAGAAGATTCAAATACTGTTCATAGATAAACTTGATCATAAACCCACAATTCATCGGTGTCAACAAACACACCGCAAAAGAAGATTACATCGAATAGATCTCCACAAGAGAGGGGGAGAACTTTCTATTGAGATCCAAAAAGAGAGAAGAATCCATCTAGCTAATAACTATGGACTCGAAGGTCTGAAGTAAACTACTCACACTTCATCGGAGAGGCTATGGTGTTGATGTAGAAGCCCTCCGTGATAGATGCCCCCTCCGACGGAGCTCCATAAAAGGCCCCAAGATGGGATCTCACGGATACAGAAACTTACGGCGGTGGAATTAGGGTTTTGGCTCCGTATCTGGTAGTTTGGGGGTACGTAGGTACATATAGGAGGAAGAAGTACGTCGGTGGAGCAACGTGGGCCCCACGAGGGTGGAGGGCGCGCCTAGGGGGGGGGGGGGTAGGCGCGCCCCCTACCTCGTGCCTTCCTGGTTCCTTTCTTGACGTAGGCTCCAAGTCCTCTGGATCATGTTCGTTCCGAAAATCACGTTCCCGAAGGTTTCATTCCGTTTGGACTCTGTTTGATATTCTTTTTCTGCGGAACTCTGAAATAGGCAAAAAACAGCAATTCTGGGCTAGGCCTCTGGTAAATAGGTTAGTCCCAAAAATAATATAAATGTGTATAATAAAGCCCAATAATGTACGAAACATGATATAATATAGCATGGAACAACCAAAAATTATAGATACGTTGGAGACGTATCAAACATCCCCAAGCTTAATTCCTGCTCGTCCTCGAGTAGGTAAATGATAATAACATAATTTTTGATGTGGAATGCTACTTGGCATAATTTCAATGTAATTCTCTTAATTGTGGTATGAATATTCGGATCCGAAAGATTCAAGACAAAAGTTCAATATTGACATAGAAACAATAATACTTCAAGCATACTAACTAAGCAATTATGTCTCTTCAAAATAACATGGCCAAAGAAAGTTATCCCTACAAAATCATATAGTCTGGATATGCTCCATCTTCACCACACAAAGTATTTAAATCATGCACAACCCTGATGACAAGCCAAGCAATTGTTTCATACTTTTGGTGTTCTCAAACTTTTTCTATCTTCACGCAGTACATGAGCGTGAGCCATGGACATAACACTATATGTGGAATAGAATGGTGGTTGTGGAGAAGACAAAAAGGGAGAAGATAGTCTCACATCAACTAGGCGTATCAACGGGCTATGGAGATGCCCATTAATAGATATCAATGTGAGTGAGTAGGGATTGCCATGCAATGGATGCACTAGAGCTATAAGTATATGAAAGCTCAAAAAAGAACTAAGTGGGTGTGCATCCAACTCGCTTGCTCACGAAGACCTAGGGCATTTTGAGGAAGCCCATCATTGGAATATACAAGACAAGTTCTATAATGAAAAAATCACACTAGTATATGAAAGTGATAACATAGGAGACTCTCTATCATGAAGATCATGGTGCTACTTTGAAGCACAAGTGTGGAAAAAGGATAGTAGTATTGTCCCTTTTTAATTTTTTTAGGCCTCTTTTTTGGCCTTTCTCCCTTTTTTGGGGGACAATACTCTATGAATGATGATCATCACACTTCTATTTATTTACAACTCAATGATTACGACTCGATACTAGAACAAAGTATGACTCTATATGAATGCCTCCGGCGATATACCGAGATAGCAATGATTCATGAGTGACTTGTATGAAAGAATTATGAACGGTGGCTTTGCCACAGCTAAAATGTCAACTACATGATCATGCAAAGCAATATGACAATGATGGAGCGTGTCATAGTAAACGGAACGGTGAAAAGTTGCATGGCAATATATCTCGGAATGGCTATGGAAATGCCATGATTGGTAGGTATGGTGGCTGTTTTGAGGAAGGTATATGGTGGCGTATGATACCGGCGAAAGGTGCGTGGTATTAGAGAGGCTAGCAATGGTGGAAGGGTGAGAGCGCGTATAATCCATGGACTCAACATTAGTCATAAAGAACTCACATACTTATTGCAAAAATCTATTATTTATCAAAGCAAAGTACTACGCGCATGCTCCTAGGGGGATAGATTGGTAGGAAAAGACCATCGCTCATCCCCGACCGCCACTCATAAGGAAGACAATCAATAAATAAATCATGCTCCAACTTCTTCACATAACGGTTCACCATACGTGCATGCTACGGGAATCACAAACTTGAACACAAGCATTTCTCAAATTCACAACTACTCAACTAGCACGACTCTAATATCACCATCTCCATATCTCAAAACAATTATCAAGTATCAAACTTCTCATAGTATTCAACATACTCATAATAATTTTTTTATTAATCTTGAATGCCTAACATAATTAAAGCAAATTACCACGCTGTTTTGTAGGACTCTCAAAATAATCTAAGTGAAGCATGAGAGAACAATAGTTTCTATAAAACAAATCCACCACTGTGCTCTAAAAGATATAAGTGAAGCACTAGAGCAAAAACTATATAACTCAAAAGATATAAGTGAAGCACATAGAGTATTGTAACAATTTCCGAATCATGAGTGTCTCTCTGAAAAGGTGTGTACAGCAAGGATGATTGTGGAAAACTAACAAACAAAGACTCAAATAATACAAGACGCTCCAAGCAAAACACATATCATGTGGTTAATAAAAATATAGCTCCAAGTAAAGTTACCGATGGAAGTAGACGAAATAGGGGATGCCTTCTGGGGCATCCCCAAGCTTGGGCTTTTAGGTGTCCTTAGATTATCTTGGGGTGCCATGGGCATCCCCAAGCTTAGGCTCTTGCCACTCCTTGTTCCATAATCCATCAAATCTTTCACCCAAAACTTGAAAACTTCAAAACACAAAACTTAAAGTAGAAAATCTCATGAGCTCCGTTAGCGAAAGAAAACAAAGCACCACTTCAAGTACTGTAATGAACTCATTCTTTATTTATATTGGTGTTAAACCTACCGTATTCCAACTTCTCTATGGTTTATAAACTATTTTACTAGCCATAGATTTATCAAAATAAGCAAACAACACACGAAAAACAGAATCTGTCAAAAACAGAACAGTCTGTAGTAATTTGTGGCTAACGCAAGTTATGGAACCCCAAAAATTCTAAAATAAATTGCTGGCGTGACGAATTTATCTATTAATCATCTGCAAAAATAATTAACTAAATAGCTGTAACACCCATGATGCGGCTATATCTCCCACGTGTCGGAGCAAGACTTAGAGGCATAACCGCATAGTAGGCATGTCACAAGAGGGGTAATCTTTACACATCCCATGTACTGAATAAGAATGGGATAAAGAGTTGGCTTACAATCGCCACTTCACAACAATACATAAATATATCATTACATCATTCAGAATACAATCAAGGTCCGACTACGGAACCAAATAAAGAAAGACAACCCCAAATGCTAGATCCCCGATCGACCCAACTAGGCTCCACTACTGATCGTCCGGAAAGGAAACATAGTAACGTCCCAAATCCTCGTCGAACTCCCACTTGAGTTCTGTGGCGTCCCCTGCACTGGCATCATCGGCACCTGCATCTGTTTTGGAAGTATCTGTGAGCCACGAGGACTCAGCAATCTCACACCCTCGCGATCAAGACTATTTAAGCTTAAGGGTAGGAAAGGGTAGTGAGGTGGAGCTGCAGCAAGCACTAAGCATATATGGTGGCTAACATACACAAATAAGAGCGAGAAGAGAAGCAAAGCCATGGTCGTGAACTAGAAGTGATCAAGAAGTGATCCCGAAACTACTTATGTTCAAGCATAACACAAGGACCGTGTTAACTTCCCGGACTCCGCCGGAAAGAGACCATCACGGCTACACACGCGGTTGATGCATTTTAATTCAGTTAAGTGTCATTTCTCTACAACCGGATATTAAAAAATTCCCATCTGCCCATAACCGCGGGCACGGCTTTCGGAAGTTCAAAAACCCTGCAGGGGTGTCCCAACTTAGCCCATCACAAGCTCTCACGGTCAACGAAGGATATTCCTTCTCCCAGGAAGACCCGATCAGACTCGGAATCCCGGTTACAAGACATTTCAACAATGTTAAAACAAGACCAACAAGACCGCCTGATGCGCCGACATCCTGATAGGAGCTGCACATATCTCGTTCTCAGGGCAACACCATATGAACACTACGTACAGCTAAAACCAGCCCTCAAGTTTCCCCAAGGTGGCGCCGCAAGTGGCTCTGGTTTGGACCAACACTGAGACAAGCACTGGCCCGGGGGGGGGGGGGGGTTAAAATAAAGATGACCCTTGAGTCTGCAGAACCCAAGGGAAGGTGATAGGTTGTTAGGCAAATGTAAAACCAAGGTTGGGCCTTGCTGGAGGAGTTTTATTCAAGGCGAACTGTCAAGGGGTTCCCATTATAACCCAACCGCGTACGGAACGCAAAATCAAGGAACATAACACTGGTATGACGGAAACTAGGACAACAAGAGTGGAACAAAACACCAGGCATAAGGCCGAGCCTTCCACCCTTTAACAAGTATATAGATGCATTAAAGTAAAAAAGATATAATACTAATGATATCCCAACAATATCCATGTTCCAACATGGAACAAACTCCATCTTCACCTGCAACTAGTAACACTATAAGAGGGGCTGAGCAAATCGGTAACATAGCCAAACAACGGTTTGCTAGGAAAGGTGGGTTAGAGGCTTGACATGGCAATATGGGAGGCATGATATAGCAAGTGGTAGGTATCGCGGCATAGCAAAAGAGCGAACAACCAGCAAGCAAATATAGAAGTGATTTCGAGGGTATGGTCATCTTGCCTGCAAAGTTCTCCGAGTTGACGAAAGCTTGATCCTCGTAAGCGTACTCAACGGGTTCCTCGATCACGTAATCGTCTCCCGGCTCTACCCAAAGAAAGAACACAAGCAAAGGAAACAACAATCAACCACAGTGCAATGCGCAAGCAACATGATGCAAAACATGGCATGCCATGAGGGATGTGATATGCAATGCATATGCGTGCTCCGGAAGGGAAAGGATGAACAAGGCATCAACTTGGCAAACCAAGTGTGCCATTGGAAAGATGAGTTGATTTCGGTCTAAATCGATATAAAGATCACCAGAATCGGATGGACGGTTTGCAAATGGCAAGCACAACAAGAATGGCACAATTCTGCGATTAACAGCACGGTGCCATCTAGAATGCAACAAGAAACTAAGCTACTGCACTCCAACATAACAACAAAGCACATGGAAGTGATCTACTCAAGATGCTCGACAAAAGATGAACACTGAGCTACGGCTAAATCACACAAGAGCAGGTTCAAACAAGCATGACAAAAGTGCAAAAGATATCAGCATCAGACTTAGTGAAAATAACATGTCAGGAATTAACATCAGAAAGCAATGTTTAGAGCAAGCAAACAACATGCTACAGGAACAGAACATAGCAAAACAAGGCATGACATGAATCTACTCAAAGCATATAACAAAAGTCCCTTACTGACCATGAGCCAAAAAGGATCAGAAAATAAGAAGGCACCCATGCAAACATAGCAAGTTTCATTAACAGATTCAGACTTGACAGAAAACTGAGCATGGCAAAACATAGTTATGAAGGCATCTTTGCGAGCTCTATTCACCCAACACAAGGCATTGCATGACAAGATAAGCATAGAATCAGCAGGATGTCATGTTCAAGAAGCTAACCATGGAAAGAACAAGTTTATAGCATGCTTGGATCAACTACAACAACCATAGAAAAATTGATTAACATGTAAACAATCTTCCAGGAACATTTTATAGCAAAAGTAGAGCAAGATTAAGTCATGCTAGGGCACTCCATAATTGCAAACAGGGGCATGGATGGATAGAGCACAACCATATGTCCAAATCATCCTTACTGAAGATGCTCAAAAGAAGCATGGATCTCACTGTAGCAACATGAACACATGGCATAAAAATAACAACATGGAAATGACTTAGTGAAATTCTAAGTCCCTGAAATCAGCAATATCACGAGAGAAACTTTGCATGCTTGTGCTAGTCACCACATTGATCACCAAAATACAAGGCATACACCCCTGTAAAGATGGCATGGCATAGCCCAAAACACATGTAGAGCTCATGTTCATATGCAGCACACAACAAATGTAGAAAAAAATGAGAAATGCTCATACTCCGATAAGAATCAGCACCTAACAATTTATGGCACTCTCGCATCAGTCATTTGGGCATCAAGATGGACTCAAACAAGCATGTCGAGCACATCATGATGAACATTTTGATATATCATGCACATGAAACGGAGCAGTATGCAACAAGTTATGGTGTGATGAACAGGGGCTGAAAATGTTAGGGGGAAAAGACTTAGACAAAAACAACACATCAGAAAAGTGGGACGGGATGGTGCTCGGATGAGCCGGTGCGGGATGCAGAGATGCGCGGGGGTGTTTGGTTCGCGAAGTGGTGGATCTGGTCCCGATCCACCGGATCCGCCGGAGTTGAAGACGAGGCGCCGAACGAAGGTGATGTCGGGCAACGTGGGGCGCGACGCAGCCGGCGCGGGTGGCAGCGCGGAGGAGATGAAGCTATGGGTGGCAGTGGCGGTGCGAGGGCGCGACAGAGGCGGCAATGGGCACGGCGGCAGAGAACGGCGCCGACCGGCCGACGGAGCAGGTCGCCGGCGGCGAGCGGTGCGGTGGCGCGAAGGAGGTGGCGCGGTGACGGAGATCCCGGGCGGCGGGCGGCGGCGCGGAGGGGCGCGGCCCGGTTTGGCCCGGGGGCGGGCCGGCGATGGGCCCCGCTGGCCCGGTGACACGGAGGAGAGAGAGAGGGCCGGCGGGGTGATGTGGCAGACTCCGGTTGGATGAAGGAGGCGGCGGACATGTCCGGGCGCGGGAGGATCTGTCCGGCGGCGCGAGGTGGAAGGAGGTTAGGGTTTGACTGCGCGAAAAATCCGGGGAGGGGCACCTATTTATAGATAGAAGGAGGTAGGAGTGTCCAAATGGAGTGTAGTTTTCGACCACGCGATCGTGATCCGACGGCGGAGGACATGGGATAGGTTTGGAAGGGTTGTTGGGCCTTTTTGGAGGGGTGTTGGGCTGCAACACACACAAGGCCTTTACGGTTCCCCGGTTAACCGTTGGAGCATCAAACGAACTCCAAATGGCACAAAGTTTGACAGGCGGTCTACCGGTGGTGTACCAAGGCCACTTGGCAAATCTCGGTCCATTCCGAGAACATTTAACACCCGCTCACGCAAAGAGACAAAAGGAGACGCCGGAGGACGTAGGAGTGTCGGATTGCAAAACGGACAACGGGGAAAATGCTCAGATGCATGAGACGAACACGTATGCAAATGTGATGCACATGATGACATGAGATGAAATGTATGACATGGGCAAAATGCAAAACGAAGACAAAACCCAACCACGAAGGGAATCTCCTATCGCATCTCCGGAAAAGGCAAGAGTCGGAGTACAAATATGGAAAGTTGTATCCGGGGCGTTACAATAGCACTTTCCAAATAAAAATGGCAGCAATTCTCGTGAGCGCTAAAATTTCTTTTTTTTACAACAAGATTAAAAAGACTTTCCCCAAGTCTTCCCAACGGTTCTACTTGGCACAAATGCTAATTAAACACAAAAAACACAACCAAAATAGAGGCTAGCTAAATTATTTATTACTAAATAGGAGCAAAAAGCAAGGAATAAAAATAAAATTGGGTTGCCTCCCAACAAGCGCTATCGTTTAACGCCCCTAGCTAGGCATAAAAGCAAGGATAGATCTAGGTATCTTTAGTTGGTAATTCTTCAATGAGACATCTATCACCCTTAAGAGTTTCTTTCCTTTTATCAATTATCAAACTTCTAGGCACAAAATCGAAACAATCATTAGTAGCAAACGGTTCCTTAATGATAGCAAAAAGATTGGGATGAATACTTATAGATTTGAGATCCGCAGTTTCCTTGCTAGAGGATTCACCCTTATTTTTAGGAACATACATAAGCTTGGTAATTTTAGTTGGAGGATTTGGAGTATTCTTTATGGAAGAAAAAGCGGTTCCCAAGTTGGTAATGATACCCTCAAGTTTATCGATTCTAGAGGAATCCTGATTTATTCTTTCATTAACTATGGGTTCCTTCTCCTTAATATTTTTCAAAGTGACTCCTAATTTAGATCCATATTGAGTAACTTGGTTGTTGATCTTTTTATCCAAATTTTCGATTAACTCTATGGTAGCAACTTTATTTTCAATAATTTCAAGTTTTTGCATTACATTCTCCAAAGTTAACATAGTTCCATTAACCAAAAGAGGGGGTGAGCCAAACAAATCTATCATAGCATTATAGGAATCAAAAGTGTGGCTACCCAAGAAATTCCCTCCGGTAATGGTATCAAGGACATATCTGTGCCAAGGAGTAGTGCCTACATAAAAATTGCGGAGAATAACGGAAGTAGATTGCTTTCTGGTAGATCTATTTTGAGCATTGCAAATTCTATACGAAGCATCTTTTAGATTTTCTCCTTCCCTTTGCTTAAAATTAAGAACTTCATTTTCGGGAGACAACAGAGAAGATAGGGGACTAGCCATAACGACAAGCAAGCAATCCAATACACAAGCAAACAAGAAACGGGCAATAAGAGGCAAATAGAGAAAGAGAAGGAGGACAGAGAGAGAGAGAGGGTGAATAAAATGGCAAGGGTGAAGTGGGGGAGAGGAAAACGAGAGGCACATGGCAAATAATGTAGTGCGGGAGATAAGGTTTTGTGATGGGTACTTGGTATGTTGACTTTTGCGTAGATTCCCCGGCAACGGCGCTAGAAATCCTTCTTGCTACCTCTTGAGCACTGTGTTAGTTTTCCGTTGAAGAGGAAAGGGTGATGCAGCAAAGTAGCGTAAGTATTTCCCTCAGTTTTTGAGAACCAAGGTATCAATCCAGTAGGAGGCCACGCACGAGTCCCTCACACCTACACAAACAAATAAAATCCTCGCAACCAACGCAATAAAGGGCTTGTCAATCCCTTCACGGTCACTTACGAAAGTGAGATCTAATAGATATGATAAGATAATATTTTTGGTATTTTTATGATAAAGATGCAAAGTAAAGAAAGCAAAATAAACGGAAAAGGAAATAGCTTGTTGACGGAAGATTAATATGATGGAAAATAGACCCGGGGGCCATAGGTTTCACTAGTGGCTTCTCTCGAGAGCATAAGTATTACGATGGGTAAACAAATTACTATTGAGCAATTGATAGAATTGAGCATAGTTATGAGAATATCTAGGTATGATCATGTATATAGGCATCATGTCCGAGACAAGTAGACTGACTCCTGCCTGCATCTACTACTATTACTCTACACATCGACCGCTATCCAGCATGCATCTAGAGTATTAAGTTCAAAAGAACAGAGTAACGCTTTAAGCAAGATGACATGATGTAGAGGGATAAACTCATGCAATATGATATAAACCCCATCTTGTTATCCTCGATGGCAACAATACAATACGTGCCTTGCTGCCCCTACTGTCATTGGGAAAGGACACCGCAAGATTGAACCCAAAGCTAAGCACTTCTCCCATTGCAAGAAAGATCAATCTAGTAGGCCAAACCAAACTGATAATTCGAAGAGACTTGCAAAGATAACCAATCATACATAAAAGAATTCAGAGAAGATTCAAATATTGTTCATAGATAAACTTGATCATAAACCCACAATTCATCAATCTCAACAAACACACCGCAAAAGAAGATTACATCGAATAGATCTCCACAAGAGAGGGGGAGAACTTTGTATTGAGATCCAAAAAGAGAGAAGAAGCCATCTAGCTAATAACTATGGACCCGAAGGTCTGAAGTAGACTACTCACACTTCATCGGAGAGGCTATGGTGTTGATGTAGAAGCCCTCCGTGATAGATGCCCCCTCTGGCGGAGCTCCAGAAAAGGCCCCGAGATGGAATCTCACGGATACAGAAAGTTACGGCGGTGGAATTAGGGTTTTGGCTCCGTATCTGGTAGTTTGGGGGTACGTAGGTATATATAAGAGGAAGAAGTACGTCGGTGGAGCAACATGGGCCCCACGAGGGTGGAGGGCGCGCCTGGGGGGGGGGGGGGTAGGCGCGCCCCCTACCTCGTGCCCTCCTGGTTGTTTTCTTGACGTAGGTTCCAAGTCCTCTAGATCATGTTCGTTCCGAAAATCACGTTCCCGAAGGTTTTATTCTGTTTGGACTCCGTTTGATATTCTTTGTCCGCGGAACTCTGAAATTGGCAAAAAACAACAATTCTGGGTTGGGCCTCCGGTTAATAGGTTAGTCCCAAAAATAATATAAAAGTGTATAATAAAGCCCAATAATGTCCAAAACAGGATATAATATAGCATGGAACAATAAAAAAGTATAGATACGTTGGAGACGTATCAACCCACTAACTATACTTCAGGTTCTACTCCTGGAACACTTCAGGAATTTTACTTCATAACTGGAGTATTTTGAATTTGGGGTTTCAGAACAGGAGTATAGCACTTGCAGTAGTGTAGGACAACAGTAGTTTCAGTTCATTAACTGGATTTTTTTAGGTACTTACATGAAACTTTTTCAGTTATAGTAGGACTTCTCTTCTCTCTTCTCTTTCTCTTCTTGCATCTGTAGTTTAGTGTAGGGTTTATTGGAGTACTTCCCTTGTGCCATCCATACTCCTCTCCTGTCCCACTCCTTTCCTCTCCTACTACTTTCCTTGTTTTCTTCTTCTCTAAATTATATTCTCTTCTCTAAATTCACTCATTTTTCTCTCCTACTCCTACTACTCTCTTATCTTTTCTTTCATTTAAATGGAGTACTCCATACAAGCAAATGAAACTTTTGAAACAAAAAAGATTTCTCTTCTCTTTTGTTCTTTCTCTCTTCTCTTCCCTTGTCTTCTGAAACTTAAAAGCAGCAGGAGCAACAACAAGTCCTTTTACTCCAGTATTAAATGAAACCTTTCCTTTAATTAATTAAAATGAAGCGTTTCCTTTAATTAATTAAATAAAAGATTTTTTTAATTAAAACTAAAGAATTACCCATACTCCACATCTCAAGTCTCACAAAATGGAGAAAAAATATATGGAGAAAAAATGATCACAAAATGGAGTTACACATACTCCACATTTGACCAAGCCTCATGTCAAGCATCTGAACAAGCCTCATCTCAAGCATCTGAACAAGCCTCATGTCAAGCATCTAAACAAGCCTCATGTCAAGCATCTGAACAAGCCTCATCTCAAGCATCTGAACAAGCCTCATCTCAAGCATCTGAACAAGCCTCGTCTCAAGCATCTAAACAAGCCTCATGTCAAGCATCTGAACAAGCCTTGTCTCAAGCATCCGAACAAGCCTCATCTCAAGCATCTGAACAAGCCTCATCTCAAGCAGCACAAGCCTCATCACTGAACCCTCGCCATTACCTCTAAGTTGTATAGGGCATTTGCCTAAACCTCTTTAGGGAATGTTAGTCTTGGAGGTAGCTGCCCATGACCCTCAAGCCTTTCCTTGTTAACATGTGGTATTTTATACCCATTTTCCCTTGCATGGTTCAGGATCTCAATCATGCACATCTGTAGAGTTAGGAAAATTATGTTGAGCTTGTAAACCTCATAGCCTTCAAATTCCTCCGAAACACCTGCAATAAGGTCTTGTAGTGTTTTAGGACTCAGACAACCTGTCAAGGATTGCAACAAGTTGGAAAACCCAAGGTCAAGCACATTCAAATCAGGACTGTTGGCAGGTTGTTTTATTCTAATGTCAAGTCCAGTTTTTGAGACAGCTGCTAGAAATTCAGGGTCATCTGGCAAGATATGGGGCTTAGCATTATCCTGTTGAATGTAGATGGTCTGTCCAACATCACTTTCCAGCCAAACAGCTTGTATCGCTGGCAAGACCTTCTCTATTAGGAACTCCCTCATCACTTTTCTGTCGACCTTTATTGACTTTGTCTCTATTGTACCTCTGGGCCTGTTGTCGCTTCTCCTCTGAGCAGGAACTTCTTTCATGAATGGCCAGATACCGATTTTCCCAAAGAAGGTCACGTTTCCTTCACTGTCCCACCTTGGCCTGGCAACGGCCGTTAAAAACATCACCTTGCCAATACAGTTGCCATGAATAGGCCTTGTAGGCTCTTCCTCCCCATCCAGCAGATAATATGGTCTATTCTTCTTTGTCATGTTAAACCACTTCTCGTCAATATGGGCAACATTATGCATAGTCTTGAACTTAGGCCTCGCAGTTGCTGTTGTTGCCTCATCAAGCATCGACAAACAAAATTTCATCCTATCCATCTTATTATTTTCCTTTAGAGCCGGCTTCACACAGTTTGTATGCCCCCTTATCAAATTCAGCACAAACTGTTCTGAAAATTGGATTTGTTGAAGTCAACCTATTACATTTGCCTGTTATGAAAATTCAGTTAATTTGCTACTCCTTTGCAAGAGGTAAATGTAAATGTTTAGATGTTAATTCAGTTAATTTATATGCACCTAAATTTGTAATGTGAACAGGAGTAGATAACCAAGTACAATACTGAGTTTTCTTGGATTACAAGTGTACTAAATTCATATAACTCCATATTTAGTACGTACATATAAATTTAGTTAGTGCTCCCTAAATTCAGTATATTTTGAGTGTGGAGTATAAGTGTACCGAGTACTCCAGTATATAATGTATTTTGGATTACACTAGATATAAAATCAGGCCTTCAGTACAGTACTCCAGTATATAGTGTATTTTGGAGTAGTTCACCAGCTAGTGTTTCAGTAGCTTGCAGTGTTTGTAGCTACAGTTAATTGAAGATTAGGTAAAACAACACTTGTGATCATTTTAATTCAAATTTTGCTTTAACTGAATGGTGCTGCTTCTGGATAATCAAATGATCATTAGGAGTAGCAAGTGATCATTTTAAAAGAAAGACAATAAACAAACTTGGCGGTATGGAAACTTGTGAATAACTTGACCAAATTAATCAAAATGCTCCACTAAATAACTAATGTAACTTCAATTTTTTTGTCATATCAAAACTTAGTCCATAAAGTTAATCTTAATTTACTGTCAAATTACTCCTAGTGTTGACACTATTGACTCCTAGTGTTCACACTATGACAACAACCTGTCAAAATGACACCGTGACAACAATAGTTTGGAATACTCCCATTTGGTTTAATTTAAATGCACCAAAATTATGATGGGAAAGAAGAAGAAGACATGTTGCTTTTGTTATGGGTAAAAATGAAATGGAGTACACTATGACAACGACAATGAAGAAGACATGTTTAATTCAAATTCACTATGACAACAACACTGAATTAGGAGTACAAGATGCCATGAGGAGTAAAAATGGAGTAGCTCATCTAGATCTACTGATTTGTCAATTGATCCTGTGTACCTCATCTTGCTCTTGTTGATTTGTCAACTTCACAGTAATTATATTGTTGTTGCTGATGTTCACACAATTGACCCAAGTCTTCTTAACTGCAGATTTGGCAGCTCCAATACTCCAAACTGTTGATGGACAGATGTAAGGAGCCTGTATCTACTCCAACATAGCAGAGCGAGCTTGATCAACACAATAGAGATTGATCAACACAACAATATTTGTACTCCAAGTCTCCAACACAGACTGTTGATGGCGCTGGCTTCTGTACTCCAACACAGACTCTGGGAATCAACTTGCTGCTCCTGCGCATGAATCCGGAGAACTAGGGTGGAGAACCAGTATCTACTCCAGCAAAGACTCAGGCGATCAACACAGACTGTAGGACTACCAGCAAGGAAGAGATCAATTCGAGCGACGGGTCGACCTGGCTGCTCGCCGACGAGGTCAATTTGCCGGATCAGGAGCTCTGGTGCATGAATCGAGGAGGGCATCGGGTTGCGCTGCTGCTGGTCAGTGCGGGGAGGAGCACGGGCGGCACGACAGGCAGGAGTCGCGGGCGGCTGGAGGCTGTGGCGGATGGCGAGTGAGTTGTGTATGGCAGGGACGGACCTTGGGTTCTCGATTGGAGCGGAGGAAGGCGGGCCGACGGGGGCGGACGTCAGAGCTGCAGTGGTGGGGCGAAGCCTGGGGGAGGGAGTAGCGGCGGAGGAAGACGATGATCCCAGCGACAAGTGTTTTTTCAAATTGGGGGTAGTTCCGTACTTTTTCTCCTTTTCACCTGGTCAGAGAATTGTCCCAACGACAAATAAATCGGTACAGAGGAAGTAGATGTTTGTCATCAACCGCATGAAATGAGCAAGTGTGAATCATCGGTGATGCAACAAGGCAAGCAATCATAGTAATGAAGTCGTGCAGACTAGTGGAGCGAAGATGCAACACACTAGAGTAAATCATGGCAATCATGTCATGTGAGAAAATAATAGGCATAGACAATGCACATGACATATCGCAAGCACGAACACAAAGCAAGATGAAAGTATCATCATAGGCATGGGGCACAAAGCAAACATGGCAATAACAAGCAATGTCTCCACCAAGCTTGCAAATACACATACAAGTATGAGAATCAATCATCATGTGTAATGCAAAGCATGGGTCACAAATGCATGGCAAAAGCATAGGAATGAGCATATCATGCAAAGTGAACATGGCAAGATGGGCATAGAATGATATATAATGGAGAATAACCCATAGCCAAGTGAGGGCCATGTAGAATAAATGCGTGAAGTCTTTGCGCGAAGAGAGTGGTGGGAAAGACAATCCATGGGATCCCAAGTCATCGTTGCTCTCTAGAGCTCGTTTTGTCAACTCGTGGGATTGCGAGGTTGACAAGTATTCATGGGTACCTACACAAAAGAAACACAAACCAAAGAAATTGTGTATATGGTAAATGTACACATCATCCATCATGATGTGTATGTGCACGTGAGAGTTAGCACAAGATAAGCATCGCTCAAATAAATTTGATGCATGGTATAAGAACATGTCATCCATCATGAAAGAATAGGTATTGTGTATAACATGATGGGGATGCAAATTGAGCATACAAGTATAAGGCACAACAATAACATTTTTATTCATGGGGAGCATATTGTGCACACAAGTATTGGGATCATGAAAGGAATGGGATGAATCAAAATCTCCTAAAATGTATGAGGAAACTATGGGGGTCTCCTATGAGCAATATCGGAAACATCATATGGAGAAAATGGAGAACATCCAAAATAATGCATATCCGAAGCTAGGTGGTTATGGCATGGCATATGAGATAAATGATGCAAAGGTAGCATGTCAATATCATCACAAGAGAAACAATTGCCAATAACCATAGGCTTGTCATCTATGCCATAAGTGCAAATTGGGTTAATTTTAATAGCACATGCATAGTCACTACGAAGAGATTGCAAATAAGACATATGGTTGTTCTCATGCATAGCATATGACAAGGCAAGCGGGTTGTCAAACATGATGTGACCTAGAGAATTGTCACAAGAAATCCTATGTAACATGGCATCACAAATAATAGACTCCACATGAGAATCACCATACTCGTCATAAATGGGCAAGAAATCATCACATGAGGGAGTTGCACTAGCATGAATCATGGAAATAGGTGGATCAACATCATGCAAGCAATCAATGTCAAGAATGTCCACTAGTGGGACTAGAGCATCACCTTCACCTATGTTACCTTGTTCATTCCACTCTAGTGGTGTAGGTGAGGTGGGTAAGACCAAATGGTGGTCAAGATCATCATCGTGATGGAACCATGTGGGGGGTGCATCATATTCCACCATGGCCATCGTCTTGTCCAAAGGTAGGATGTAGTCGTCGCAAATCGGCGCGTCATCATATATGGGACCTAGCACCAAATGAGAAGACACAATAGAGGTAGAGGTCAAGTTGTTAGAAATGCAAATGGCCTCACATGCCCTATCAACTATCACACTTCTTTATGTGGTGGTTCACTCACTCCCTCAAGGTAGGTGCACTCAATCTCACGTATGGTGGAGTCACTCATCTCACTCTAGTGGTGGGGGTTGTGGCTCTCCTTACATGGGAATTGGGGTAACACATCATATATGGGGCTAGTGGTGAAGTCACTCTCACTCTCAATATGGTGGTAAAAGTCACTCAAGTCATTATACATCACCGTGGTCGAAGGGAAAATCCCATGCTCAACCATCTCATCACCGTCATCATGGATGAAAACCGAAGATGGCACATCATCACTCTCGCCTCCTAAGATGGAAGCATCATCCTTGCTTGCCACCTTGTCGCTTGCCTCCAAAGCTTGGTCCTTAAGGGTCTCCGTAGTCGTACTCGTCGCCGCACCGTCTTGAAAAAGAGTCATGGAGGACTCGGCATCATCAATGCCACAAAGAGGGATGGTGGTGAAGTCTAACTTGGGAGCGTCGTCTTGGAGCTCGTCGGGCTTGGACATCATGGTGGTACTAGCCTCATGCTCGTTATCATGGAGCCTGGTTGTCGCGAAGTGAGCTTGGGGTGGAGAAGCTTTAGCCTTCATGAGTTCTTATGCCGCCTTGAGAGCACCAATGTAGTTCTCGTCGAGGGACTTGTAGTTCTCGAGGAAGATC
Source organism: Triticum aestivum (assembly GCF_018294505.1). NCBI lineage: Eukaryota > Viridiplantae > Streptophyta > Magnoliopsida > Poales > Poaceae > Triticum > Triticum aestivum. Next base: position 350,227,012 of record NC_057797.1, on the reverse strand, counting down.
ATCTTGGAGATGTCGTTGTGCAATCCCATCATGAAGTGGAACTTCATCAAAATTAGGTCGTCCACGCCGGCTCGTCGCAAGGCTTTCTTCATCTCCTTGAAGTACTTGTCGATGGAGTTGGATCCTTGGATGGTGTTCTCCAATTGGCATTGAAGTTGTTCCATGTAGGTTGGAGGCACGAACTCTCACTGCAAAGCTCTCTTCGTCTTGCACCAACTCATGTTGTAGGTCTCGGAAGGTGCGTGAAGCCACCATGTGGACGTGTAGTCGTGGAAGTTCCTTGTGGCGCACTTCACTTGATCTTCAGGAGGAACTTGATGTAGCTTGAGGTAGTCGTCCATCAAACACTCCCACTCGAGATACTCCTTGGGTTCTAGTGTCCCATAGAAAGGAATCTCATGGTCGGTGTCGAGGTCGTAGTAGCTCATAGAAGTCGTGGACTTGAGCTTGGGGAGCTTCTCTTGAGCGTAGTCTTGAGGTGCTTGTTGGCGACGATGTCGTATATCCACAGGCGAAGATGCCTTGAAGTCGCTTAGCGAAGATGCCAAGGGAGATGGTGAAGTCGTTGAGCAGTTGTTGGTGTTGAGCTCTTGACCTTCACGTCCTTTTTGGTGATGGTGTCGATGCCGATTTGATTTTGCCAGACATGATAGCTCGAAGACATGTGCTCTTGAGTGTCTTCTCGAAGATGAGGAAGACCGCTTGTAGGACTTGATGAGGGCTTTGATCTCCTCCATTTGAGCTTGCATCTTGGTGTCGTTGGAGTTGTTCGTGGCATTGAACTCGTCGTTGTTGTTGTAGACCGAAGATGAAATGCCTTTCCTATCCATCACAAGACTCGAGTAGAGGTGAGTAGGAAATGAGATAAACAATACCAAGTTACCTTTTCCCAAAGTTGAGGATGTATCTCGTTTCACTCAATGTGAGATGAAAGAATAGTGGAATTGGTACCGGACTTGTTCACTCACACCTACAAACTAAAGGTTATGGAGTAGCTCGGTCAGGATAGTGGCACAAAAATTTAATGTAAAATGTTAGCAAGAGTCAATAATGTTGGAAGAGATTCACAAATTCACAAGTGCAACAAGTGGACCAATAGCAATATATAGCACACGGAAACGCACACACGGATAGATAAATGGGGTCATGCAACCAAGGAATGAGCTCAAAATGTGGAATCCACGGAAAATGCTCTTGTTGCACAACTCTAGAGAGACGCTAGCACGATTGCTCAATGGGCGGATACAACACTTGTGCACAACCTATAGGAGACAAAAATACAACGACTTCTATCCCAAGTATGCTATGTATATGATGTTCCGGTGGTATGGTCCAAGATGATCGGATATGGCAATCTTATGCAATGTGGTATGATGCTATGGAACTTGCTTACAAGCTCTTTGTTCATTCTTTTTCTTTGCTTAAAAGCTTATTCTTTTTTTGTATGGCCACTTTGCAAAATGCACAAACCAAGATAGTAATTGTTTATATGCGGGAACGAACTTGAGGCATAAGAGATGATATGATGATACCAATATGATATGGTATGTATGCAATGTATGGTGTAGATCACTAATGTGCACAAGTAACATTGCCGGCAATACTCAAATGGCTAGTCTCGATAGGCAAGTAACGCAAAATGGGCTAGGGGTTATCAATGCAATGGCAATGGAATATACAATGGAGGGATACCACGATACCAAGATGATATGGAGGTTACCGTCCGTGTCGATGATGAGTGGCGGTGATCTTGATGGAGATACCAAGATGATGGAGACTCGTCCCTAAGTAGCCGAAACACCTTAGGAAACGGAAAAACCACGAACTCAAAATCTCAAATGTCAAATGTCAAATGGTGGTAGCGGGAATGCGGTGGTGGTTGCGGAAGCTCAAAGGGATTGCGAAAATGCAATGATGTGTGGATTATGCAATGCGGAAATGGAGGGTAAGGTTGTGGACTATACACGGTTTCGGAGTTGGAAGCACGGTCCCTAAGTAGCCTAAACACATTAGGAGACACAACTCGCAACACAAACAAAATTGGGTTAAGTTGGGGTGGAAGAAGTGTATGGTTGGTAAGCCTATGCGGAAGTGGTGGTGGTGGTTGATGAAGAAGCAACCGTCCCTAAGTATCCAAGACACCTTAGGAGACTCAAATCACTCCTCAAGCAACCACTAATGCGAGAGGGAACAAAATTGGTTAGGTTGCGGAAGTCGGTGGTGGTGTAGCGGATGATGTGGTGGGAGCCCTAGGCAAAGATGCCAAAGTTCCAAAAATTTGATGGAGTCAAATGGGGATGGTAGTATTTTTGTGGGAAGGGGGATGTCAAGAGCTTCAAAACGAGCTAAAGAACGTCAAAATTAGAGTTCAGATGAATTAGTTATGGCCGAAACAAATTTTAAGCGAAGGTGATATCTACAGGTTACGGACGTCCGGACAAGGTCGGATGTCCGGGGGTCGGACGTCCGGGAGGGCTCGGAAGTCCGTAAATTCAGCTCGGGTCAGGGGTTCTGGTCGTCCGGAAAAGGTCGGACGTCCGGTCATTCCAGGGGCTCCGGACGTCCGTGAAACGTCGGTCGTCCGGTGGGTCAGGGTCAACGCGGGATTTGAGATCCAGGACGCGATTTTGGGCGAAAAATGGAGATTTTGGGGTCAAAATTGATGAGATTTTGTGGATGAAAGATGGGGAAACTTGGGGAGATTCTAGATCCACTTGAAACCAAGCAAATCTATGGATCAAATCCAACAAAACTTTGTCAAGCGAACAAATCACAAAAAACATTTGGGGCTATTTTTCGTGGGGATTTTCGAAATTGAGGAAGAACAGAACAAAATTAGGCTAGAAAACAACAAGGTGAGGCTCCAAAATCGTGACCAACGTGGCTCATGATACCAATATGATGTAGGGTAGAACCCTACACGACCGATCTTTCACGAAAGGAGTGGATCCCAACTAAGAACACGAGGAACATGGGGAAGAATGGAGAGAAATCACAAGGGGAAACACTCAATAACAAGTCCAATCACACATCCACTAGATGATGTAGGGTAGGAACCCTATAGGCCGATCTTTCACGATAGGAGCGGATCCCACGATGAACACGAGCGGATCCCACGATGAACACAAGAACACGAGGAGGGAAACGAGGGAAATCACGGGGGAAACACAAGAGAAACACTAAACCAACAAGAACAAGTCACACATGTGCTAGATCCTCGAATACATAGGGTTCGCACTGTACACGATCAACCAAGGACGATACCAGGGTAGTTGTCTTCTCCGTGAGGAGGTCTTGATGTTCTTCCCTAAGGATGGGTCTTGAATCCGCTTGGGGGATCTTCTTCGTAGGAGGCTCAAATCTCTGAGGAGAAGGTAACCAAGTGGATGAGCAAAGCTCTCACACGAAATATTAGCTAATCCTTTGCTAACCCTAGCTAGAAGGAATAGAAGGTCTATATATATTCTTAGTGCAAAAGAGGGGGCGAAGGGGTACATGGGCTGCGGCCCAACTCGAAAATAGCACACATGCGTCGGAGGTCCGGGAGTCACCGGTCGTCCAGAGGCTCGCGATGGTCCGGACGTCCGGTGCCTATCGGACGTCCGTAGATTCGGCTCGGGTGGTCTTCTGTCGGACGTCCGGCCGGGGTCAGACGTCCGGTTGTCAGTCGTCCGCCGGGTTCCGGAAATCCGTAGATTTGGCTCGGGTGCGGTGGCGTCGGACGTCTGGTCTGGGTCGGACGCCCGGAGCCTGGAGATCGTCGGACGTCTGGTCCTGGCCGTTCATCCGGAGCCTGTAGCTTCCTCTTCATCACTTCTTCTTCTCCTTGCTCCTTAGCTTCTCGATGATACCTGAGCATGCACAAAGTGTCCGTATGAGGTAGTAGCCATGTCTCATGTGCATCAAAGTGGAATTTTGAGAGGAGAGATGTCACCTCTATTTCAAGAGATCTTGCACTTGCTCGTGTCATGGGTCCAAGAGGTGTCGTAGGAGATGTAGTTGGGTCCATGGGGATGGCCTTGGGATGCTCCGCATCATCTCCCCTATCTTGGGGAAGATCCGTCCTCGGATCAAATTCTTCATCACCATGGATGGGAGAAAGATCTTTGATGTTGAAGATGTCGCTCATGTTGTACTTGTCGCGCGGGAAGTAATTCTTGTAAGCGTTGTTGTTGTATCGTGCGAGCACCTTGAAGGGTCCATCCGCTCGGGGTCGAAGCTTGGACTTGCGTTCTTGGGGAAAACGGTCCTTGCGAAGGTGTAGCCACACGAGATCGCCAATGTTGAAGACCATAGGGTGCTTGTTGAAGTTGAGCTTGGATGCAAGGCGTTGAACTTGGTGCTCGATGGTGTTCCTTGTATCTTCATGCACCTTCTTGAGATGTGTCGCTCTTGCACTAGCGTCCAAATTGATGCGCTCTTGGAGTGGTAGAGGGAGAATGTCCAATGGTGACAAAGCGTTGAAGCCGTAGACGACCTCGAAGGGGGACTTGCCGGTTGTTGAGTGTCTTGCTCGGTTGTAGGCGAACTCGGCGATAGGTAGGCACTCCTCCCACTCCTTGATGTTCTTCTTGATGAGTACCCTAAGTAGAGAGGAGAGTGTGCGGTTGGTAACTTCCGTTTGGCCGTCGGTTTGTGGATGATACGCCATGGACAAAAGTAACTTGATTCCGAGCTTGGCGCATAGGGTCTTACAAAAGTAGCTAAGGAACTTGACATGGCAGTCTGAGACAATAGTCTTTGGCACTCCATGTAGACGCAATATTTCCCTACAAAAGATATTAACAACATGTGAAGCATCATCTATCTTGTTGCAAGGAATGAAATGTGCCATTTTTGAGAAACGGCCCACAATGACAAATACCGAATCCTTCCCATTTCGAGTCCTAGGCAAACCAAGTACAAATTCCATGCTAATATCTTCCCATGGTTGATATGGAATTGGTAGAGGCATATAAAGGCCATGAGATTGAGCTTTGGACTTAGCTTTGCGACATGTAGAGCAACGGTTGGTGAAACGATTGGCATCATGAAACATCTTTGGCCAAAAGTAGTTCTTCGAGAGCGTGGTGAACGTCTTGTCTGGTCCAAAATGTCCCATTAAGCCTCCTCCATGAGATTCCTACAAAAGCAAGAAACAAAGAGAAGACTCGGGGATGCAAAGTTTTTTAGCTCTCATAAGATATCCATATTTGATGTAATAGCTTTCCCAAGATGTGTGCGACAAACACTTGGCATAAGGAGTAGAAAAAGTAGGATCATGCTCATACAAGTCTTTGATATGCTCAAAACCTTAATGTACTTGATGACAAACACTTGACATCCAATTCAAGTTGAGTGACAAGCATGCATATGCAGGAAAGGGCATCCGCCACAATGTTTTCTTTGCCCTTAATGTACTTGATGACATAAGGAAAAGACTCAATAAATTCACTCCATTTAGCATGACGCTTGTTGAACTTGGTTTGGCCCTTAAGATACTTGAGCGTTTCATGATCGGTAAGAATGATAAACTCATGTGGGCGAAGATAGTGTTCCCATTCATGCAAAACACGGACTAAAGCATATAGCTCTTTGTCATTGATGGGATAATTGAGTTGCGCGCCGGAGAGTTTCTCACTAAAGTAAGCTATGGGGCACTTCTCTTGCGTTAACACGCCTCCTATGCCATTACCACTAGCATCGCAATGAATTTCAAAGGGTTTGTCAAAGTTTGGTAAAGCAAGCACGGGAGCATAAGTAAAAAAGTTCTTAAGCCCATTGAAAGTGGTTTCTTGGGATGGTCCCCAAGCAGAAGGTGCATTCTTCTTGCTCAAAGCATGCAAAGGCGAAGCAATGGTGCTAAAATCCTTCACAAAGAGACGATAGAAACCTGCAAGTCCAAGAAAGCTATGCACTTGTTGAAAATTGGTTGGTTGTGGCCAAGTCTTACTAGAATTGATCTTGGACTCATCAACATGAACACCCTTAGAATAAACAACAAAACCCAAGAAAACGAGCTTATCAACGCCAAAAAGGCATTTCTACATATTAGCATAGAGTTGCTCTTTTCGAAGAGTTTGCAAAACGGTTCGAACATGGGTGACATGATCTCTAAGAGCTTTGCTATAAACAAGGATATCATCAAAGTATACCACAACAAATATACCAATGTAAGGGCGAAAGACATGATTCATAAGACGCATAAAAGTGCCCGGTGCTTCCGTGAGACCCATAGGCATGACTAACCACTCATACAAGCCAAACTTGGTTTTGAAAGCGGTTTTCCATTCATCACCCTCTTTTATGCGTATTTGATGGTAACCACTCTTGAGATCAATTTTAGAAAATATAGTGGCACTGCTAAGCTCATGAAGCATATCATCTAGGCATGGAATCAGATACCTATAGCAAACGGTGATAGTATTGATAGGTCTACAATTGAAGCACATGCGAAAGCTACCGTCACGTTTTGGCACAAGAATGACCGGGACGACACAAGGGCTCAAACTTTCACGCACATGTCCATGGTCCTTGAGATGCTTTACTTGTCTTTAAATTTCTTTGGTTTCTTCGGGGTTGACGCGGTAAGGAGATTTGTTTGGAAGCAGTGTTCCGGGGATGAGGTCGATGCGGTGCTCAATGCCTCGTAGTGGAGGTAGTCCCGAAGGTAACTCATCGGGGAAAACATCGTGATATTCCTGCAAAAGAGAAGACAACACTAGAGGAAGAGTGTGAGAAGTGTTAGTTTGTGGTGCATTGTCCTTGCACACAAGGACGTAGTGTAGGACACTAGATGGGTTCTCACACACTCCTCGTATCTCACTTTTGGTGGAAAATAGAACTATGTTCTTCTTGTCGCTCATCGTGGAGGTGTTCGATTTGGGCTTGTGGCGCTCACTCTCTTTTTGGTGGCTCACTCTCTCACTATGATCTCCACGATGGGTTGCTTGCTTATCGGTGACAACTTGGCTTGGAGACATGGGACAAAGTACATACTCCTTGCCCTTCATCTTAAAGATGTGGTGGTTCGTTCGGCCGTTGTGGATGACTCCTCTATCGAATTGCCATGGGCGTCCAAGAAGAAGATGGAAAGTGGTCATTGGAACGACGTCGCACTCCAAGATGTCTTCGTAGGCACCAATTTTGAAGGAGACTTGTACTCGGTGATGTAGCTATGTACCTAGGGTAGGGTCATGGACCTGTCCAGCATACCCTCCCCAAGGACATCTTTACAAAGAATCAGAAGCAGTCGAAGAGAAATCATCATCCACTCGACTGTGGAGATGCGCTCACTCGACCACCTTGAAGACACTCGACCACCAGAAGATGAGGAACCCTCCACTCTGCAACGGTTAGGACTTAAACCATAGCATTATGAGCATGTATGACATTTACTGTAGACGTTACCAGTAACGCCTTTCCTTTATGAGCATTGAACTCTATGTAACGGAGGGGAGCTGGGGTCCTGGCGCACTCTATATAAGCCACCTCCCTCCTCTGGGACAAGGGTTCGCACTTTTGTAAACACACACACACACACACAAACATATAATCCAGTCGACCGCCTCAAGGCACCGAGACGTAGGGCTGTTACTTCCTCCGAGAAGGGCCTGAACTCGTAAAACTCATGTGTACAACTACTCCATAGCTAGGATCTTGGCTCCTCATACCTACCCCCCATTCTACTATCAGTCTTAGATCCACGACAGTTGGCGCCCACCGTGGGGCAGGTGTCTTAGCGACTTATTGGAGAAGTTGCAATTTTTTCGATCCCCATCATCATGGTTCCAGGCGGAGGTTTGGCCGAGGGCCGCGAGATCCGTCTCGGCGCACTCGTGTTTGTCGCCGACGACTCCGCTTGGCTTCAGGAGGCACCACTCGACGTCGACGCGCTCCCCGCTTGCGAGGCGACGCACTTTCACGCGTGCGTCCGCGGCGTCTTCCTGCGGCAACCATCGACCTAGTACCAGTCGACTCCAACGGCTTTCCCCCTCCCTGCGACCTGCTGGAGCAAGCGCACCGGCCGGTCGAGGATTCAACGGTGGGTGAAGCATGCGGTGGCCCGCCAATCGGCCACCCCTCAAGTCACGGCGCTTGAGCCCGACGAGTCTCTCTACGGCCTGTTCGATCCGTCGACTGGCTCCGTAGAGACTACATCCGTGTGCGGCGGCAATGACTCGACAGCGGAAGTCCTGATGGTCAATGGACCATGCGGTCCTCCTGGTTTCGATCGTGAAGACGGAGGTGACGGGAACGGCGATCTGTCGCGCGTTAACAAGGAGTACCGCCCCGAGCCTCTCTCCTCGCAGTAGAGAGAAGAACTTCGTCTCCGAAAGATGGATGCCTTGCATGCTCCTATAGTTGGTGAAACGCCCGAGGCCTAGGCCTTGGAACAGGCTCGCTTGGCCAATCTGGCTGAGCGCACTCGGCTGGAGAACCTACAGCGCGCACTCAACGATCGCGCTTGTCAACGTGCTCCTGAGTCCAGCCGATGCCAACTTTTTCCACCTCCGGCTCAGGTATACCGAACACCGATCCAAAACCTAGCAGCTGCTGCCCGGATAGCAGAGTCGATTTAACCTTCCTAGTCAGAAGCTGGCCGAGGTCTGGCACAGATCAGGGCCTTGCTCCGGGCAGCAGGAGAGCAGAATACGGTCGTGTCTCAATCGCGGGATAGGATCCATAGCAGATCTGTGGTCGCAGATACGGTACAGTCGGCCCATAGCCCGAGATCGCCCCCGAGGCGTGAGGGACGTGGAGAGCGGCGTGATTAGTACAGAAACCAAGAGCAGTATGATCGTTGAGATGATCGCGATGGTCGCCATCGAGTGCCCACGCCTCCTCCAAGGAGTGGGTCATACGTGCCGCGGCCACATGAAGACAGGCGCCCTAACAGAATCGAAAGAGGTATTCCAGTCGACCCCAGGGAGCCAGGCTTTGATGCGAGATCTATTCTCGTACAAGGCTTGGTCGACAAAAACAGAGCTCACCGAGATGGCCATGACAGAGGCCCGCAAACCAGCAATAGGGTGCATGTCTCTGGCCCAGAGTGCTTCAGCAGAGCTATCAGAGCTGCAGTGATTCCCCCCAACTTCAGGTTGGCGACTAGAGTCAGTAAGTTCACCGAAGATTCCAAGCTTGACACCTGGCTCGAAGACTACCGAGTGGCTGTCCAGATTGGTGGCAGCAATGATGAGGTGGACATGAAACACCTTCCTCTGATGTTGGAGGGCTCGGCTAGGGCGTGGCTGAATCAGTTGGCACCTGGCAGCATCTATACTTGGGAAGATCGCCCGAGTGTTTGTCAGAATGTTTGAGGGTACTTGCAAGCGGTCAGCAGGTTTGACAGAATTACAGTGTTGCACCCAAAAACCGAATGAAACTTTGAGAGATTATATCCAGAGGTGGATCACCCTGCACCACATGGTGGAAGATGTGTCTGATCATCATGCAATTTGTGCTTTCAAGGAAGGCGTCAGGTACCGGGAGTTGAACCTGAAATTCGGTCGGACAGTAAACATGACTCTGACTCGGATGATGGAAATCGCCACAAAGTATGCCAATGGTGAAGAGGAGGAACGACTGCGGAGTGGCAAACACAAAGCAGTTGCCCACGAAGCTGGAGGAGGAAACTCCAGTCGGAAACAAAAACGCAAGGCCGAACCAGCTGCTCCGGGTGAGGCCTTGGCTGTGGTTCAAGGAAAGTTCAAGGGGAAGCCCAAAGGGCCGTGGAACCCCAAGAAAGTAACAGATCAGGATGGAAATGACGTGTTGGATCTACCATGCCATATCCACACTAAAAAGATGAAGAAGGTAATTTCATTTACCCGAAGCATACCACTCGACAGTGTCGGCTCCTGATCCAGCAGTTCCGAGAGAAACAACCCAAGGAAAAGGAGAAGGAGACAAAGAAGGCTGAGAGTGAAGGGGAAGATGATGATGGTTATCCTCACGTGAATTCCACTCTGATGATTTTTGCTGATGTTGAAAACAAGAGTCGATTGAAAGTCATCAACAGAGAAGTGAACACGGTTGCTCCGGCGACACCCAGTTACTTGAAATGGTCGCAGACTGCCATTACATTCGACCAGTCTGATCACCCAGCGCACATCGCCACCCCGGGGTGGCAAGCACTGGTGGTCGACCCGGTGGTCGAAGGCACTCGACTAACAAAGGTCCCGATAGACGGTGGCAGTGGCCTGAACATTCTGTATGCAGAAACGTTGAAAGGAATGGGCATTCCGATGTCTAGACTCAGTGAAAGCCATATGAGTTTCCATGGGGTCATCCCAGGCAAGAAGGCTATGTCCCTCGGTCAGATTGCACTGGACGTGGTTTTCGGTGATGCCAAAAATTACCGCAAAGAAAAGTTGACATTTGAAGTCGTGGATTTTCAGAGTGCATATCATGCAATTCTAGGCAGGCCGGCTTATGCACGATTCATGGCTCGACCTTGTTACGTCTACCTCAAAATGAAGATGCCAGGTCCCAGAGGAGTGATCACTATCTCTGGTAATCGGAAAAAGGCGGAAGAGTGTTTCCAGAAGGGCTCAAAGATCGCCGATGCCCAGATGGTCGTGGCAGAATTGCAAGAATACCAAAAAAATGCAGACCCGAGTGCCTTGTTGCGAGCGAAGAAGCCAGCCACGGATTCAGCATTCCAGTCGTCTGGCGAGATGAAGTCTGTTCACATCCACCCGATGGACCCCAATGCAGCTCCGACCCACATTTCGACCACACTCGACTCCAAATAGGAAGAAGCGCTCATCCAGTTCCTCCGTGAGAACTGGGACATCTTTGCATGGAAGCCTTCTGACATGCCAGGTGCTCCCAGGTGACTGGCTGAGCATCGTTTGAGAGTCGACCCGAAAGCGAAACCAGTCAAAGAGCATCTTCGATGGTCCGCCGTCCAGAAAAGAAAAGCAATCGGCGAAGAGGTGGCTCGGCTTTTGGCAGCTGAGTTTATCCGAGAGATTTACCACTCTGAGTGGTTAGCCAATGTTGGCATGGTCCCAAAGAAAGATGACTCACTCCGCATGTGCATCAATTTCAAGCATATCAATCGGGCCTACCCGAAAGATCACTTCCCTCTCCCTCGCATCGATCAGATAGTTGACTCGACTGCTGGGTGCGAGCATTTGTCCTTTTTGGATGCCTACTCCGGGTACCACCAGATCCGTCTGTACGGACCTGACGAAATAAAGACAGCTTTTACCACCCCGTTCGGGTGCTTCTGTTATGTCACAATGCCATTCGGCTTGAAGAACGCCAGAGCCACATTTATGCGAATGATTCAGAAGTGCATGCTCACTCAGATCAGTCGGAATGTGGAAGCATACATGGATGACATTGTGGTCAAGTCACGTAAAGGTTCTGACCTGCTGACCGACCTCGCTGAAACCTTTGCCAACCTCAGAAGGTATGATATCAAGCTCAATCCATCAAAGTGCACGTTTGGAGTTCCAGGCGGAAAGTTGCTCGGTTTTCTTGTTTCCGAACGAGGAATCGATGCTAACCCAGAGAAAGTAGGCGCTATACTCCGAATGAAACGCCCTGTGCGTGTGCATGATGTCCAGAAGCTTACTGGTTGCTTGGCCGCCCTAAGTCGATTCATTTCTCGCCTCGGTGAAAAGGCGATGCCTCTTTACCGACTGATGAAGAAATCAGATAAGTTCGAGTGGACTCCAGAAGCTGATACAACATTTGTAGAGCTAAAAGCCCTGCTTTCCACCCAACCGGTGCTTGCTGCTCCAATCAGCAAAGAGCCTCTTTTGCTCTATATAGCAGCCACTGGACAAGTCGTCAATACAGTACTTACGGTCGAGCAGGAAGAAGAAGGAAAAGCATACAAAGTTCAACGCCCAGTTTATTATATTTCTGAAGTCCTGACCCCGTCAAAGCAGAGATATCCTCACTATCAAAAGCTTGCCTATGGAATTTACATGACCACGAAGAAGTTTGCACACTACTTCTCAGGTCACTCTATTACAGTCGTCAGTGACGCTCCATTGTCAGAGATTCTGCACAACAGGGATGCAACTGGTCGAGTGGCAAAATGGGCGATTGAACTCCTTCCCTTGGATATCAAGTTTGAGGCAAAGAAAGCTATCAAGTCCCAAGCAATAGCATATTTCCTCGCCGAGTGGATCGAATAGCAACTGCCGACTCAAGTTCACTTTGAGCACTGGACCATGTTCTTTGACGGATCCAAGATGTTGAACGGTTCTGGTGCTAGAGTAGTTCTGGTATCCCCCCGAGGAGACAAGCTCAGATATGTCCTCCAGATTCACTTTGATTCCTCCAACAATGAAGCAGAATATGAAGCACTCCTGTATGGGTTGTGCATGGCCATCTCACTCGGCGTCCGTCGCCTCATGGTCTATGGCGACTCAGATTTGGTAGTTAATCAAGTGATGAAGGAGTGGGACGTCAGAAGCCCAGCCATGACTGGTTACTGCAACGCGGTGAGAAAGCTTGAGAAGAAGTTCGAGGGGTTAGAACTCCACCACATCCCCCGATTGAAAAATCAAGCAGCCGATGAATTGGCAAAGATAGGTTCCAAGAGAGAAGTCGTTCCCAACAATGTGTTCTTGGAGCATATTCACACGCCAACAGTTCAGGAAGACCCTTTCACTGAAGAGCCCCCACAACCCAAGAGCACCACGGATCCGACTGAAGTCGAGGTCCCAGCTGTGGTCGACCTAATCATGGAGGTTCTGGCCATTACTCCCGATTGGACGGTGCCCTACATTGCATACATCCTCAGGAAAGAGCTCCCAGAGGATGAAGAAGAAGCTCGACAGATCGTCCGCCGATCTAATGCATTTACTGTGATAAGAGGGCAGCTGTTCACAGAAAGTGTGACTGCAGTCGGTCAGAAGTGCATAACACCAAAAGAAGGTCGAATGATCCTCAATGACATCCACTCGGGGACCTGTGGCCACCATGCGTCCTCTCGGGCCATCGTGGCTAAAGCATACCGAGCTGGATTCTATTGGCCACGAGCAAATGAGATGGCGAAAGATATAGTCAACAGATGTGAAGGCTGTCAATTTTACTCCGATATGTCTCACAAGCCAGCGTCAGCCCTAAAGACCATTCCCCTCGTTTGGCCCTTCGCTGTTTGGGGACTGGATATGGTCGGACCGCTGAGGACCGGCAAAAGCGGCTTCACTCACGTGCTCGTTGCAGTCGACAAGTTTGCCAAATGGATCGAAGCCAAACCTATCAAGAACCTTGACGCTAGCACCGCTGTCAGTTTTATCAGAGAATTGACATTCAGATATGGAGTCCCACACAACATCATCACGGACAACGGATCGAACTTCGATTCCGATGAGTTCAGAATTTTCTGCGCCTCTCAGGGATCTCGAGTCAACTATGCTTCCGTTGCTCACGCGCAGTCGAACGGACAAGCAGAAAGAGCCAATGGCTAATTCTCAAAGGACTGAAGCCCCGACTGATGCGTGATCTCAGACACGCAGCAGTGCTTGGGTTGATGAACTTCCGTCAATTCTGTGGGGTTTAAGGACAACTCCTAATCGATCGACTGGAAGAACTCCTTTCTTCTTAGTCTATGGAGCCGAAGCTGTTCTGCCAAGTGACTTGCTCCACATCGCGCCCCGAGTTGAACTCTTCTATGAAGCTGAAGCAGAGCAGGCCCGGCAGGATTCAGTTGATCTCTTAGAGGAGGAAAGAGAGATGGCCTTGATCCACTCGACCATTTATCAGCAAGATTTGCGTCGATTCCACGCGAGGAATGTGAGGGGTTGGGCCTTTCAAGAAGGAGACTTGGTTCTTCGAGTGGATCAACAGAAACCACACAAGCTCGCTCCAACTTGGGAAGGCCCCTTCATCGTCACCAAAGTTCTCCACAATGGAGCATACCATCTTTATAGTATCGAGCATCAGAAAGACAAGCCATGGGCTTGGAATGCGGAGCTGCTCCGCCCCTTTTATACTTAAACACTCGTTTGAATGAAATGTACTAAGCAACACCTTTTGTAATTCATTTATCAAAGACAAGAGCTTACGATTCTCTCATTCGATTGTGTTGTTCTTATTTACTCCTGAAATCCCCCAGTGGGTGGGCTTAGTCGCGAATCCGTTCCGCCTAAGTTCGAAAAAATCCTACCGAGTGGAGAGCAATTCTCCCACTCGGGGGCTTAGCTGCAGTCGAGCACTCGCCTAAGTTCTCTCACTAAGAAGCTTAACAGCACTCCAGCACTCGCCTAAGTTTGAAAAAATCCTACCGAGTGGAGAGCAGTCCTCCCACTCGGGGGCTTAGCTGCAGTCAAGCACTCGCCTAAGTTCTCTCACTAAGAAGCTTAACGGCAGTCCAACACTCGCCTAAGTTTGAAAAAATCCTACCGAGTGGAGAGCAGTCCTCCCACTCGGGGGCTTAGCTGCAGTCGAGCACTCGCCTAAGTTCTCTCACTAAGAGACTTAACGACAGTCCAGCACTCGCCTAAGTTTGAAAAAATCCTACCGAGTGGAGAGCAGTCCTCCCACTCGGGGGCTTAGCTGCAGTCGAGCACTCGCCTAAGTTCTCTCACTAAGAGGCTTAACGGCAGTCCAGCACTCGCCTAAGTTTGAAAAAATCCTACCAAGTGGAGAGCAGTCCTCCCACTCGGGGGCTTAGCTGTAGTCGAACACTTGCCTAAGTTGTCTCACTAAGAGACTTAACGGCAGTCCAGCACTCGCCTAAGTTTGAAAAAACCCTACCGAGTGGAGAGCAGTCCTCCCACTTGGAGGCTTAGCTGCAGTCGAGCACTCGCCTAAGTTCTCTCACTAAGAGGCTTAACGGCAGTCCAGCACTCGCCTAAGTTTGGAAAAATCCTACTGAGTGGAGAGCAATCCTCCCACTCGGGGGCTTAGCTGTAGTCCAGTACTCGCCTAAGTTTAAGATCCATCCCTATCCGCAAGGACGACGAGGTGCAGGTCGACTGCAACCTTCTCCTTTGGAGCTGCGGCACAAATACAACGTCCGCTCCATCCCTATCCGCAAGGACGACGAGGTGCAGGTCGACTGCAACCTTCTCCTTCGGAGCTGCGGCACAAATACAACGTCTGCTCCATCCCTATCCGCAAGGACGACGAGGTGCAGGTCGACTGCAACCTTCTCCTTCGGAGCTGCGACACAAATACAATGCCCGCTCCATCTCTATCCGCAAGGACGACGAGGTGCAGGTCGACTACAACCTTCTCCTTCGGAGCGGCGGCACAAATACAATGTCCGCTCCATCGTTATCCGCAAGGACGATGAGGTGCAGGTCGACTGCCACCTTCTCCTTCGGAGCTGCGGCACAAATACAACGTCCGCTCCATCCCTATCCACAAGGATGAAGAGGTGCAGCAAGCAAAGTCCATCCGAAGGCAAACACAAGCACATTCGAAGATAAACCAAATTCAGATAAATACTAAAAGGTTCCAAGCAGCGAATCAAAGGTACTCGGGCACCAAGCCCGAAGGAGTTTACCGGTTACAGAAACCACTCGGCATTCCGAGGCAAATTTAAAGCGTATCCAAGTTGCATAAGATTGTTCACTCGGCTGGAGGAGGGCTGGCAGGCTCCACGAACGAGTCCAGATCGATCCCATCAGCGATCCGAGTGGCGGCAACAATGAAAGTCTCCATGAAGGACTGGAAGTCATGCTTTTTGGTGTTAGCGACTTTGATCGCAGCCAGCTTGTCTTCACGAGCCTCCTTGCAATGGACTCGCACCAAGGACAGCGCCACATCAGCACCACACCGGGCGGAGGATTTCTTCCATTCTTGCACTCGGTCAGGGATCTCGTTCAGTCGAGTCATTAGAGATTCCAGATCATTCTGAAGCGTCGCCCCCGTCCAAAGCGTCGAGTCGATTCGACAGACAACCTCCTTCAGGCTTGCGAGGTAGCTTGTGGCGCTGGTGATACGGGACTCTAGTCAGAGCACGTTCATTGCAGTTTCGTCGCAGACCAGGGAAGCGATAGGGTCCAGACCTGTCTCGACCCTTCCAGTTTCTTCATCAAAGTCTTGACAGAGTTCTGCAGCCAAAAGTCAGCTCAATCAACCGAGCAAAATCCGATGGCAAGCATCAACACAGTCGGATTAAAATAAATACCTCCCAGCACGAGATAAAGCTTCTTGGCGAGGGTCCTCAGATAAGCTTTTGTGTCATTCCTCTTGCGGATCGCAGACTCCAACTTTTTGTTCAGGACGACCTTATCCTTCTTCAGGCTGGTCACTTCGTGCTTAGCTTCATTAAGACAAGATGTCAGTCTAGTCACCTCTCCTTCAAGCATTCCGACTGAAGCAAGCTTCTTGTCTGCGAGAATGGTTTTGTCTTGGGCTGCTTTTTGCGCGGCGGTGAGGTTCGAGTCCTTCGTCTAGAGCCAACTTCATTTTCTCTGCAAAAGAAATAATCGAATCAAAAAAGAGATCAAAGAGATATATTGAAGTTCAGTCGGCAATCAGTTACCTTCCATACTAGCGGCCTCATCTTGAGCTTTTTTTAGATTTTGCTGAGCCAATTCCAAGTCTAAGTTGAGTTGCCTCTGCTTCTCTTCGAGTTCGGCAAACTTGGAGATAAGAGTACAAGACTTCTGCAGGAGGCAAGAGACAGATCAATCGATAGGTTCGAAGGCAGTTCATTTTTGAGTGAATAAAACCTAAAGAAGTGGACAACAAGCTGTTCAGACACCAGTCGACTGCCAGCAGTCGACCGCGATCTCGGGGACTACACCCAGTGGGTGAACTTGGTGTGCCCCCACCGGTTCTGATCACACCCGACCGGCCCGCCGGAGTCGAGTGCAAGGAGTAAAAAAAGAGAGAGAAAGAACAATTGCGCCGTCAAGAAAGAAGAACTCAGACCACAGTCGACTGCCAGCAGTCGACCGCAGTCTCGAAGACTACACACAGTGGGTGCACTTGGCGTGCCCCCACCGGTTCTGATCCCACTCGCCCAGACCGAGTGGAAGAGTGAAACTAGCAAAAACGACAACAACACCCAATGGGTGCTCTAATGCAGCGCGAACAACAGGAGATTGTGCAGAAGAAGATTTTTCGAGAACAAAAACAGTCGGAAAGTCTACTCACCTGGATGTTGGCCCGAAGGGTGGCACTAGCGTCGTAGGCAGCCTGACTGCTCTCGTGCACTATCTTCACCCGCTCCATCATCATATCAGCCTGTCGGATGGCTTCTGCAGCCGCTTCCGACTGGTTGTCTGGGACAGGGTAGCTGGTGAAAAAATGTGCAGACGACCCAGGTGTGGCTGCTTGAGGCTCCATGATGTGGAGTTGGATAGTTGAAGGAACCATAGGCGCGGTCGACCGCGTGGGATGCCCACTCGGCAAGGGTGCAACAAATGTCACAGTGGCCCCGCCCGCATCTTCATCTTGACAGACAGGAGGCGTTGCAGTTGGTTCTTGCCGAGCCATCCTGCCAGCTGTTACCTTCTTGCTCTTCCTAGGCTTAGGAGCCACATCTTCGTCGTTGTCCGGAAGGTCAATGATGTTGGGTGGAGCTGCAAGACAGAACATTCGACCCCAAGTGAACCACTCGACCCTAAAAGGATCAAGAATCAAAGTTGCAAGAGTTCATACCTGGGTTAGAGGTTATCGCATCCTCCATTTCCTCGTCTCGGTACTGGTATGAAGAGGTCCCTGACGTAGCAGCACTGCAAAGGCCCGCATTCAGTCGGTTACACCCAGTTAATCGAATCCACATAAAGGACAAGTCAGATGGTTACCCGGAGATAGTAGGAACGGTCACTTTGATCCAAGGTAAAGCTTTGGGCGGTTTGTAAGAGATGGCTTTCGGCACTTTCGGCGCTGGAAGCGGCGTGACCTTGGATTGCTTTGGAGGCTTCTCAGTCGACGTCAGGGAAGACGTTCTGGGCCGCTTCGAGGATTGCCCGATCGGCGCAGCCACCAAGTCTGGAGCGCGTGCCGGGTCATGAGTGTGCTTGGACCTCCTCTCCCTGCGAGGAGGCAAGTCGACTTCTTCCTCATCAGTTGATTCATCGCTCTCCTCGTCCTCCTCGGCTTCCGAATGCTCCTCGCCGCTCTCGCCCCCGCTGCCTTCTTCTTCAGCGCCGGGGTCCTGCACTCCGTTGGGCATCGAGTACATTTCAATGAGGGCCTGAAAGGATAACAATCAAAAGACATTCAGTCGACCACAAAACGGGACATCACGTGGTGAATCGGAAAGATACTTGATAAAATAGAAATATACCTACTCCGGTTGGTGCGAGTTATCGAATGGAATCACCCTCCTGGATCCCCGAGGGTTGTCTTTGTTGCCAGTGATTCCCCTCAACCAGTTCTCCAAGATATCCGCGCTAACCTCCTCCGGGTGGATCCGAGTGGTATCCTCGAGCCCAGAGTACATCCACATCGGATGATCGCGCGCCTGAAGAGATTGGATGCGTCGACCGAGAAAGACCTCCAGCAGATCCATCCCGGTCACTCCGTCGCGGACAAGCTGGACGACCCGTTCAACCAGCTCCTTAACCTGCGCCTTCTTTTCTGGAACTACCTTCAGGGGAGCAGGCTTCTCCACTCGAGCCAAGGAAAAAGGAGGAAGTCCAGTAGACTGGCCAGGGGTTGGCTGATCCTTGTAGTAAAACCAAGTCGACTGCCAGCCCCGGACCGAGTCAGGAAGGATCATCGCTAGGAAAGTACTCTTGCTCCTCATCTAGATCCCTAGACCACCACACATCTGGATCACCCGCGTCCTCTCGTCACTCGACTTGGCCTTTTTGACCGACTGGGAACGGCAAGTGAAGATGTGTTTGAAAAGCCCCCAGTGCGGTCGACAGCCCAAGAAGTTTTCGCACATGGACACGAAAGCGGCCAGATAGACTATGGTGTTCGGAGTGAAATGGTGGAGCTGAGCCCCAAAGAAGTTCAAAAAAACCCGGAAGAAAGGGTAGGGAGGCGGTGAGAATCCGTGATCTACGTGGGTTGCTAGGAGGACACACTCACCCTCTCTAGGCTGCGGCTCGGTTTCGTCCCCCAGGAGCCGCGCCGACTTGTGGGGGATCAATCCCCCTCCACCAGGTCGTCGAGGTCGTCCTGCGTGATTGCCGAGTAGATCTAGTCGCCCTGGATCCAGCCCGCCAGCAGGCCGGACCTTGACGAGGATCCGCCCTGGCTGGTTTGCTTGCCCTTCGCCTTCGCGGTTGCCTTCTTCATGCGTTCTAGCGCCACCGTATTATCCTTCCCCATGGTGGCGGATCGAGCTCGAGCGGAGGTCCGGCGACGAGGCGGAAGCGAGAGTGGCGGAGGGATCGGGAGAAAGAGAAGAGAGAATGGGGGCGTGCGGAGCAGAGGCCTGGCCCGAGACCTTTTATAAGGCCTTCTACCGAGTGGCTGACTGGTGGACCCAAGCGATCTAAACAAATCCTGCAACAGTCGCGCGCGTGGTACGTGGCGAAAAAGGCGGCGCGGGGATCGAGGAGACTTACCTAATCCGTCCTGATAACCTCGGCTCCTCCCGTCTGGCGCGCTTCCCAAAATTCGAATCCCGCGAGATCAGCGGAGAGCAGAACAACCTGTCAGACTGAAGACAAACACCCTCTACATCATCATTCGGAATTCTACCATGAAAGTTCACTCGACAACAACCAAGAATGGACCAAGGCGATTGATAAAGGAGTCGACGTCGTCTCCTCAACTCATTGTTTCAGGACAAGGCATATTCATAGCACAAAGAGTGGGTCGGAAGTGTTCTCAACCCCTTCCTCACTCAAACCCTGATCCATTCGGGGGCTAATGATGAAGCTATGTACCTAGGGTAGGGTCATGGACCTGTCCAGCATACCCTCCCCAAGGACTTCTTTACAAAGAATCAGAAGCAGTCGAAGAGAAATCATCATCCACTCGACCATGGAGATGCGCTCACTCGACCACCTTGAAGACACTCGACCACCAGAAGAAGAGGAACCCTCCACTCTGCAACGGTTAGGACTTAAACCATAGCATTATGAGCATTTATGACATTTACTATAGACGTTACCAGTAACGCCTTTCCTTTATGAGTATTGAACTCTGTGTAATGGAGGGGAGCTGGGGTCCTGGCGCACTCTATATAAGCCACCTCCCTCCTCTGGGACAAGGGTTCACACTTTTGTAAACACACACACACACACACATAATCTAGTCGACCGCCTCAGGGCACCGAGATGTAGGGCTGTTACTTCCTTCGAGAAGGGCCTGAACTCGTAAAACTCGTGTGTACAACTACTCCATAGCTAGGATCTTGCCTCCTCATACCTACCCTCATTCTACTGTCAGTCTTAGATCCACGACACTCGGTGCTCGACTTGGATGGTGCCGGATTCTCTAAGGCATTGCACTTTGTATGGATGTGGGTGCTTTGTCTTGGGCAATTGGAGCTTGGAGCAAAGTTCTTCACTTGCGAGATTATGACAACTCCCTCCATCAATGATAACCTTGACGGATCGTCCATTGATGCCGGCCTTGGTGTGGAGTATGTGGCATCGTTGGTCTTCTTCTTGGTGATGTTGGAGAGTTAAGACCTTGGAGACAACGAGAGCGGGACTTGAATCTTCATCGCAAAAGACTTGTTCCTCTTCATCGTTTACTTGCCGGTGCATGGTGACTTGCTCTATGGCGTCCATTTCTTCTTCACTCATTGAGTCGTAAGTGCCATTGTCGTTGAGGATCATGGTCCGCTTGTTGGTGCACTCATAGGACTTGTGGCCTCGGCCTCCGCATGTGAAGCATTTGAAGGAACTTGTCTTGACGGTCTCATCGGTTGGAGTGGATGATGATGAAGCTCTCGTCTTGAAGTTGCTCGTAGTAGGAGGATGACTTGGAGTTGACGAAGCTTTCTTGGAACTCGACTTGTCGATGTTGCTAGTAGAAGGCTTGGTAGTCGGTGTTGGAGTCGTTGAAGCTTGTTTGTTGGAGAAACTGTATGTCTTGAAAGAGAACTTGGCATACTTGAAATCATATGCACTTGGCGTTCCGCTTTGGTGGCTTGATGCACTAGCTCGATGAGGTTCAAGTATGGCTGGAAGTCGGCGATCTTCTTGATAGGGTGGTTGAGTCCATTCAAGAAACGTGCCATAGTTTGCTCATCATCTTCTGTGACATTGGCTCTTATCATTGCAATCTCCATTTCCTTGTAGTTCTCTTCAACTCTCTTGGTTCCTTGCTTGAGTAGTTGGAGTTTGTTGAAGAGGTCGCGGTTGTAGTAGGTAGGCATGAAGCATGCTCTCATGACATCCTTCATGTGCGCCCAAGTAGTGATGGGTGGTTCACCTCTTGCCTCTCGGCGCTCGATAACTTGTTCCCTCCAAATGAGGACATAGTCTTGGAACTCAAGGGATGCCATCGCGATCTTCTTCTCTTCTTCATAGTTGTGCAGACGGAAGATTTTGTCGACCTTCAATGCCCATGAAAGGTACTCTTCGGGATCGTTGCTTCCGTTGAACTTGGGCATGGTGAACTTGAGTTTTCCGTAGCGTTGCTCTTCATTGTGTTGGGGTCAGGGATGATGATGCCCGTGTTGTAGATGATTGTCAAGATCGTGTTGCTGTTGGTGAGGAGGGTTGTCAACTTCATGTTGCTCTTGTCGTGGAGGATTTCGATTGTCGTCTTGCTCTTGATGAACTTGATGTTCTTGGCGAGCTTGTGGAGGAGCTTGTCGAGCTCGAGGAGGAGCTTGAGGAACTTGACGATGCACGCGAGCTTGAAATCTCCGTTCTTGAAATTCTTCGTGAAGTGCTTCTCCTTGTTCTCGAGCTTGTCGGCATCGGTTGGCTACGACTCTACTTGAATCTTGGAGGGCTTGTTGCACCGCAAGTGCTTGAGCTTCACGGAGTTGTTGTTCTTGGCGTTGTGCCTCGGCATCTTGTGCAACTTGGTGTAGGCGTGCTTACTCTTCCTCTTCATGTTGGCGTTGTCGTTGCCATTCTCGTGCTAGCGCAAAAGCCTCTTTGGTTTGATGTCGTCGAAGCTCTTGATAATCGGTGTCGTGTAGCAGATTGAGGCTTGCTTGATGATAGTTGCGCGTGGCACGGTGTAGAGTGTTCGATGTCGGTGTACTTGAGCCGGAGAGGGTGAAGTCGGAGTGTCGACTTGAGCGAGTCCTTCTTGATGAGGATGAAGTGGAAGAAGAGCGGTTGAGCAACAAAGCGCGAATTTCGTCCATCCTTGCGTCATTCTCTTGCTTGTGATCGTCGAGCTTGTGGTCAAAGTAGTCCCGTGTACGTTGCTCGGAGAGTCGCAAGTCGGTGGCGAGGTTGTCGATGCGTTCACTCATGGCTTGTTGCTCTTGATGCAAAGCACGTTGTGCACAAAAGAGGTGACTCTTTGTGATGTAGGAGTTCATGTCGTTGTCGTGCTCAATGAAGAGTGGGTCGGTAGAAGTACTTGGCCTATCCATCATTCCAAGACAAATGTGAGTGGTAGAAAGAGAATAACGAATACCAAATGTACCTTGTCCGAAGTTGAAAGTGTATCGATGCTTCACGAACCAAGATAGCAATTGTGTATGCGATGACAACTTTGTGACACAAGAGATGATACCAATATATGCAACAATGATGTATGTATGCTATGGGAAGTATGATCACTAATGTGCACAAGTCTCGTTGCTGGCAATACTTAATGGCTAGTCTCGATGGGTAAGCAACGCAAAGGAATAAGGCTATGATGGCTATCAATGTAATGGCAAGAGTGATATTTCCAATACCAAGACGAGGTTACCGTTCTTTGGTTCCACGTCCATAAGCAAGAAATTCAGTTTTGTCAGGGTCGGTCGGACGTCCGGTCTGGGCCGGTCGTCGGATGTCCGGGCTGGGTCGGACGTCCGGTTCCTGGGCGAAAATCGGGCACGGGATGAACAACTAGGGTTCGAGGTGGAGATGGTGAAAAAGGTGAAATCCTGAGGATTTTGTGGGTGGAAAGGGTGGGGAAAGGGGGGAAAAGCTAGATCCACTGAAAACAAAGCAAATCCACGGATCCAAACCAACAAAATCTCAACACACTAACAAATCAAAAAAATCTTGGGGCTATTTTTGTGGGGAATTTTCGAATTAGGACGAAAAACAAAAAAAACAAGGTTAGCAACACAACAGGGAGGCTCCAAAATCATGATCAACGTGGCTCATGATACCAAGATGATGTAGGGTAGGAACCCTATAGGTCGATCTTTCACGATAGGAGCGGATCCCGCGATGAACACGAAGAAACGAGGACGGAAACAAGGGAAATCATGGGGGAAACACAAGAGAAACACTAAACCAACAGGAACAAGTTACACATGTGCTAGATCCTCGAATACATAGGGTTCACATGGTACACGATCAACCAAGGACGATACAAGGGTAACGGTCTTCTCCGTGAGGAGGTCTTGATGTTCTTCCCTAAAGAGGGGTCTTGAATCCGCTTGGGGGATCTTCTCCGTAGGAGGCTTGAATCTCCGAGGAGAAGGTAACCAAGTGGATGAGCGAAGCTCTCACATGAAATATGAGCTAATCCTTTGCTAACCCTAGCTAGAAGGAATAGGAGGTCTATATATAGTCTTAGTGCAAAAGAGGGGGCGAAGGGGTACATGGGCTGCGGCCCAACTCAAAAACAGCACACAGGCGTCGGACGTCTAGGAGTCACCAGTCGTCCGGAGGCTCGCGAGGGTCCGTACATCCGGTGCCTGTCGGACATCCGTAGATTCGGCTCTGGTGGTCTTCTGTCGGACGTCCGGCCGGGGTCGGATGTCCGGGCGTTGGCCGTCCACTGAGTTCCGGAAATCCGTTGATTTGGCTCGGGTGCGGTGGAGGACGTTCAGTCTGGGTCGAACGTCCGGATCCTGGAGATCATCGGACGTCCGGTCCTGGCCGATCGTCCGGAGCCTGTAGCTTCCTCTTCATCACTTCTTCTTCTCTGTCGTCACACCCACCTTCTTCTCCCTCTTCTCCTTGCTCCTTAGCTTCTCCATGATACCTGAGCATGCACAAAGTGTCCGTATGAGGTAGTAGCCATTTCTCATGTGCGTCAAACTAGAATTGTGAGAGGAGAGATGTCACCTCGGTTTCAAGAGCTCTTGCACGTGCTCGTGTCATGGGTCCAAGAGGTGTCGTAGGAGATGTAGTTGGGTCCATGGGGATGGCCTTGGGATGCTCCGCATCACTAGACAATCAAACACACAAGATCCACAAAGTACATGAACAACATAGGGAAAGATACAAGGTAAGGTTCATCTCCAAAAGGAGGTATTGACGATATCCTAGACGGATCTTCCCATGAAGGGGTCTTGACGATATATCCCGCGGGATCTTCTCCTAGATGGAGGTCTTGGTCTCCAATGGAGTAGTAGTCTCTCTCTCAAGAGTAGAGTGGTACAAGGAGCAAAGCTCTCTATCAAATGAGCTATCACTTTGCTAACCCTAGAAAGGATGAGGGGAAGGTCTATTTATAGTCTAAGCCATGAAGGTGTATGTGGGAGAGAGAGACAAGGCCAAAGGCCCGGCTGTGCACAGGCAGGGTCGGACGTCCAGTCGGTGTCGGACGTCTAGTCGCTCGCGGGGGTCCGGTCGTTCGGAGGGCGTCGGACATCCGTCGTTTTGCTTCGGGATGGGTGGCATCGGATTTCCGGAGAGCGTCGGACGTCCAGTGCCTGGGACTTGTCAGACGTCCGGTGTTTGTCGGTCGTCCGGCGATTGTAGAGGGTCGGACGTCCGGCGGCTTCCGGTCGTTGTAGACTTTGCAGCTCCTTATTCCGTCTTCTCTTCCAGGCTTCCCTCGCGGATGGTGTAGTTGTACACTTGCGCTCGCAATCCTCCTCGTCGTCCATACCATTCCGACAATACATATGCATGCACACGAGTGGAGTGTCACGTAGTATACCATCCTCAAAGGGGTCAAGTGAGCACGTGTAAAGGAGATGATTCACCTTTGTGTATGTGAAGTAGATGTCGCATGTGTCACTTGCCTAATGGACTCTTGACATGGTGATGTCCATAGGATACTCCGCATCAAGAATCCTCCTTTTTCACCCACGCCTTCTTCTCGCTCCTGCCTTCCCATCTCCAAGCTCCAACGCCCAAGCTTCAGCCTTTCCCACCGCCACCAACCCCTCCAGCCATGTCTGGATCCGGTTCTAAGGGCAAGTAGGAGGCCTCCTATGTCACGGAGAAGGACATCAAGGAGCTCCGAGGTGCGGGCTACTTGCCCTCGGATATCACGCACTGGCTTCCCAACAAAGATCAGATCATCCCCACTCCGGAGCCCGGCGAGAGGGTAGTGTTCATCCCCCATTTCCCGCGAGGTCTAGGGTTTCCCCTTCATCCCTTTGTCCGGGGCCTCATGTTCTACTACGGGCTAGATTTCCATGATCTAGCCCCAAATTCTTTCTTCACATCTCGGCGTTCATCGTCGTGTGTGAGGCTCTACTCCTCATCCCCCCCACACTTCGGCCCATGGCTTAAAATCTTCAACGTGAAGCCGAAGGTAGTCAACGGGTAGCACGCGGATTGCGGCGGCACTATGGTGAGAACGCTTCCCAACATCGTCTGGCCCAAAGGGGCTTTCGTGGAGATAGTCAAGGTGTGGCAGTAGGAGTGGTTCTACATCACCGAACCCCGCGATGCCAAGTGGGTGGCCACACCTGACTTCAGATCCAGACCCCCAACAAGACTCACCTCGTGGAACGCCAAGGGCCTTGATTAGGGGTCCCAGCCAGAGGTGATGATGTTGCAAAAGCGCATCTCCAATGTGTCGGGCAAAAACACCGGACTCACAAACGTGATCCAGGTGATGCTCTTCCACCGTGTTCTCCCCTGTCAACTCCGGGCCTCCCCTATATGGGAGTTCAATCCGGATAAGCCCCGGACCTTGAAGCGCTTCTTTGGCACCACACACAAAGATATATGGAAGCAGCTTTTGAAGGCCCAGAAGAATTGGCCCATGGAGACCGAGGACAACGGGGTATAAATTGAGAACCCGGCCTCAATGGTTAGCGTGACCCTTTCGAAGACTTATTTAATTAACACTTCGGATGTGATAAAATTATATTTTCCCCTTTTCAAACAGGGCTGGATGAAGAAAGCGGAGCAGATCGACTGCCTGACGCCACTGCCAGAGAATCCTACCACTCCCTAGCTAACGGAGATGCTGATTCCGGTGCCGTATCAGGCGCCAGAGAAGAAGGCCAAGAAAAAGGGCAAAGAGTCCAAGGGCGTCCCTCGCCACAAAGGTCCTTTGGACGCCATGTTCGGAGAAACCGAAGCCCTCTCCTCTCACGATGGAGACAAGGAAGAAGAACGAAAAGCGACTGCCCCCAAAAGGGGAGGAAGAAGAAGAGGACGGCTCCGAAGACCCGGATGGGGAGGCGTCCAAGAGGGGGAAAATCGTCCTCCAAGACAGTTTGGATTCAGAGTCCGAACAATTCCGTAAGAAGCTACCTAGGGAGAAGACCCTGGCTGCATCATAAGTGTTCGGATACTCATTTTTTATTTTTAGTCATCCCTTTCTATTATATAAGTTATTTCGTTATGTGCTCTTCAGCCCTCCATGCGAGCTTCCGAACACTCCATTATCAGAGGGGAGCTGTCTATTGCCCGAGATGGCAAAGAGCAAGACGCCGCCACATGCCTCCTCACCTCTCGCCATGGATGACACTAAGGTGTTGTCCCGAAGGACCTCTCCAGGCCGCGGAGGGGTGGGCGAGGCTGTCAAGAAGGCGCCCGAGGGAAATACCTTGGTCGCTGAAGACATAGGGGAACCGACCCCTATGGCAACCGACGGTGGGGATCCCCAACAATCCGGGCCCCAACCAGACACCGTTCCGGACACCAATGCAGCTCGGAGATCAGGTGAGCACCCCCCTTCAATAGAGGGGGGAGGAGCATCGGCTCCACTGGCGACCTCCACTAATCCAGAGGCGCCGAACACTCTAACGAAAGCACTACAATGTTCTTCGATCATGGAGGAGCACCACACCCTGATGGGTGCGGTAGTAGAGAAGGTTCAGTCTACTAAGAGCGGACTGAACAAAGCCTTCCATAGCCTACTAACATGCTTTGAGGTATGCGACGTAATGTCCTAAAACATTTTTTGTTTCATATAAAGGAATGTACCTATATATAGACAATAGCCCCTTAGCCTCTGTCTGGTTTGAAAAGCTGGATAGAGTATCCATATAGTATTCGATAGAGTTGACATACTGTTCTATTGTTGTAACAGGCTTCCCTGCTGGCGGCGACTGCCCAGGCCGCAGAAGTGTCCGAACTCAATCGGAAGCTTCAGTTGGCCGATGAAGAGATCAACCGCGTGAACAAGCTGTTTGATGAAACGCAAGGTATGCCTATAGTGTTAAAAGTGTAGCTGTATCTCATAAGTAATAGTTATATTCAGAAACTAACTCATGTAATGCTTCGATTATGAGAATAGTTGGGGAAGCCGAGGTCGAGACCCTCAAAGGCGCCCTGATGAGGACATCAATACCATTGTTACACCCACATCCCCTGTTGCTATACATACTGGACCGATTACTAGAGCTCGCGCACGCTAATTGAATTATCAGGTACTTTCGTTTCTTGGTAACGATTCTAATGTTCATGAGAATATGATGCTGCCTAAATTGGATACATTTGTTTTGCTTACAAATGAAGGGCTTAGCTTGGACAAGAAAGATGAACCTTGGAGCAAGTTCAAGCATGGAGATGATGGCATGCGCAAGGGGAACAAGAACGGAGTTACAAGTGATGATTCCAGGACTCTGAAGCCACCATAATGAGTGCATGAAGCATGGGACGAAATATACAAGATTCCACTTCATAAATTTCGTCTAGAGGCTATTTTAGGTGCCGCTTCACCTTATTATTGGGCCAGGCCCATGTATTTTCGAAGTACTTAAGTATAGGCTGTTTTTAGAGTCCGTATGTGTGGGGAAACAAGAGTTAGGGTTGGTTTCGGACCCCTCCACCAAGGGCCACGAAATTCCCCCTCTCTCCTCCATATATAGAGCCCTTAGGGCATCATTTAGACTTTGGGTTTTGTTTAGATTAAAAGTTCGCCATAGCTGCAACTTCGCATACTTCGTTTGTGGTCAACGACCAGACCAAGGCGTCACAGAACCCCACCTTGATCAATAAAGCTTTCATCTTATATTCACAATATCCAGATTGCAATCTCAGTTTCTTGCTTGTTCTTCATTTGCTTGCAGGAAACAGACCCTCGTGGTCAGGTTAATCGTGCTCCGGCGTGGTCAATAACCCTCAGAAGTTGGTTTAGCGATTGCTAAGGCGCGACGTCTCGCATGTTCGTAGTCGGATCGTCAAGGTCGACTCCCACAGAAAACGATAGCCACCATCTCATCAAAACATCGGGACACCTTTGCCTCTATCAAGTGGTATCAGATTTTCAGGTTTCTCGGTGAGATTTTACAGTTTTTCGTAGATTAGATCGAGTCTGTTCTTCATACCTACAGTCCACGAAAAAGCCAAAAAAATTAGGGTTAGTTCATCCTATTCGAACCAATCTGAGCCTTTGCATAATCTTTTCTGTATCCTCGGGACATCTTTTTTGTATCTCATAAGTAATAGTTATCTTCAGAAACTAACTCATGTAATGCTTCGATTATGAGCATAATTGGGGAAGCCACGGTCGAGACCCTCAAAGGCGCCCTTGCCAAATCCCAACAAGAGGCGAAGGCTAACAAGGCTGCCGCTGACAAAGCTGCTGCAGAGCTGAAAACCGAGCAGGCCGCCCGCCGTCAACACGAAGCTCGGGTGGCCGAAGTCGAGCAGGAGATGAAGGACGCAATCCTCAAATGCGAGGAACTGGAGGAGAAGACTTTGGCCCAATCGACCAAACTCGCCAAGGCTCTTCAGGAGGCTAAGGAGGCGCGCGTCAAGTCCCGGAGTGCTCGCGAGAAGATCTGGCTAGCAAAGCAGATAGCAGCTGGTAAAGCCTTTCTTTTACAGAGTATATTCAAAGGTCAAAGATATGCTTTTCTTACTCAGGTGTGGAGTTCTATAGATGCGTTTGCGGATCTACCGAGGAGTGCTGCCGAGGCCGCATAGTTCTTCCCAGCCCAGGAGGGGAACTTGACCGAGAAGCTGTTCTGGTCGTAGTTTATTACGCCGGAGCATCCGACGGCCTTGAACGACCTGATGAAACAACTAAGGAAGCTGCATAGGGTGGCTGGCTTGTCCATGAAGGATTTAATAGTCCGGCTATGGCCAGCCAAACCCATTCCGAGTAGCTACTTCGGTTTGGTGAGGCGGCTCGTCGATGCACTGCCTCTGGTTGATACTGTGAAGCACTCGGCGTGCATAGAGGGATCGAGCTCGGATAGCCTTTGCCCGCATCAAGATGCATTGGGCAAAGATGAAGGCCATCGATGTGGCGACCGTAGGCCTACCCGAAGGCATGGACCACCGCAAGCCGGAGAGGTGCTTTGAAGACGTCCTCGCGGGTGCCCGACTAGTAGAGGGCCAATGCTCAAAGGACATTATATTTGAGTAGATGTATCCGGGTTGTAAAAACTGTGTTTGTGAACCCAGGCTTGTAATATATTGATGCCTTTGCTCTTAAATTATTTTCCTCCTGTGCGGCCGTTTTAATTCTGAAAGTTTGCCAGTCGTCGGCTTCAGGCCCTACGTAGATGCTACGGGGGTGTTTGGTATAGCGCGTGATCACACTTTATCCAACGTCTTGGTCCATAAAGGAGGTGTCCGCGCAGTGAACCAAGCAATCGGACTATGTGGCTTTATTACTTTCACTTAGCCATAGGAGTTCGATGGTGGGGCTAAGTACTAGCCCCTAGTGCGTATGCGGTAATCCGAACTAGGATGCCTTTGTCGCATGACTAGGCGAAGACCAGCCCTTCGTATAACACGGAGTAAATCACTAATGATTTGTAGTAAGTCATTGAATCACTGACCAGCTCTCGCCATATCATGACAATCAGTTTTTGGCTTTCTCTACTGAGGTATTTGACCGGACGAACCAGAAACACAATCGCAGTAGTTCTCCCTTTACTACCTTAGCCTAACTAGCGGAACGTAAGGTGTTAATCACACGAGCCGGGCAACCATACTATAGACCAAATACATGATTCAGAGCTGATGCATATAATGCAATATTCGGGACGCAGAAGAGTACCCTATAGGTGTTCGAACTTTTGAAAATATGCATAGCCGGATAGAGCCCCCGACAGCTAGGCCGGACCAAAGCATATCTGGCAATCTAAAGCAAGGAGGGAATACAGATGTTAAAATAAACCAATACCGAACAGAAGTTGGCGATCAACTGTTTCCTTTATACCCTGATTAATACGTCAAGACATGCTATTACAGATAATGCCATGAACATCAAGGCTATTTTACATAACGATAATTTGTACACAAGGGGATGCTTTATGCAGGGCCTAAAAAGCTGGCCTTGAAGATCCCAGTGGTGCCCTGCCGCACGTCTGCGCTGTTTCTCCTTGGTGAAAAATCCTTTGAGAGGAGAAGTCGGTGGTCGTCTATACGAAAGGGGACCTGAAAAAGAGCCCTTGCACGGCCATAGGGTAGGTAGGTTTTTAATGAACCTGTAGTACGAGGGAGGAAAAAAAGGAAGAAGGAGAAAAAGGTTAAGGTCCGAATAGGGTCAAGTCGCACTATAGACCTTTTTCGTAGTGTGTCTCCGTCCCCGCCCAAGGTGTTTTAAGTGCGTAATTATGCACGCGCGATACGTATGCCACGGTTTTATGGGGCGATCAGCGAAGGCGAAACTGCTATTCAAGCTCTGGATCCACTGAGCTGTCGTCCTGCAGAGTGGATCGGACTCATTTGGCAGCGTCAGGGGTCTTAATGACCGATGATTTCTTCAGCTTGATGAGGCCGTTCTATACCTCGGCTTCAAGGGCCGCGGTGTGCTCCTCAGTACGGAGGGAGCGCTCCATATTTCCATTGACTGTGAGAATGCTGCGTGGTCCGGGCATTTTGAGCTTTAATTAAGCATAGTGTGGGACTGCATTGAAACGGGTGAAAGCAGTTCGTCCGAGCAGTGCGTGATAACCACTCCGAAAAGGGACAATGTCAAAGATCAAGTCTTTGCTTCAGAAGTTATCCAGCGAACCGAAGACTACTTCCAATGTTAAGGAGCCCATGCAGCGGGCCTCTACGCCAGGAATCACTCCTTTAAAGCTAGTGTTACTGGGCTTGATTCTTGACGGGTCAATTCCCATCTTACGGACAATGTCTTGATAAATTAGGTTAAGACTGCTGCCGTCCATAAGGACTCGAGTGAGATGGTATCCATCAATGATTGGGTCGAGTACTAGGGCCGTTGAACCTCCATGGTGGATACTAGTTGGGTGGTTCCTGCGATCGAAGGTGATCAGACAAGCCGACCATGGGTTGAATTTTGGGGCGACAGGCTCTACGGCATAGACGTCCAATAGTGCGTGCTTGCACTCCCTCTTAGGGATATGTGTGACATATATAATGTTCATTGTTTTCACCTCGGGGGAAATTTCTTCTGCCCCCCTGTGTTCGATATTTAACTTACCGACCTGTTTGAAAACCCAGCAATTTGTGTTGGAGTGGTTGGCAAGCTTGTCGGGGCTGCCATGAATCTGGCAAGGCCTGTCTAGTATCTCATCCAAATTAGATGGACCGTCTCTATTTCCTTTGAATGGCTTCTTCCACTGACCGGGTTTGGAGCCACTGAATCCGGCATTGACCGCCGTATCTTCAGTTTCTTCGTTGTTGCTCCAATGCTTGTTTTTGTTACGTCATGGCCTTCCGTTGCCATCCTTGGCTTCAGAGGTGCCAAGGGCGCTAGTACTTTTGCTTCTACGAGCCAACCATCTATCTTCATCCGTGCAGAAGCGGGTCATAAGTGCAGTAAGAGCTACCATAGTCTTCAGCTTTTCCTGACCGATGTGTCGGGCGAGCCATTCGTCACGGACACTGTGTTTAAAGGCCACTAAGGCTTTGGCGTTCGGACAGTCGACAATTTGGTTCTTTTTAATTAAGAACCGAGTCCAGAGTTTGTGGGCCGACTCTCTGGGTTGGTGGACTATGTGACTAAGGTCATCTGCGTCCGGTGGACGGACATATGTACATTGGAAGTTGTCTTGAAAAGCATCCTCCAAGTCTTCCCAGCTTCCAATAGAGTTCTCTAGGAGGCTATTCAACCAGTGCCGTGCTGGTCCTTTTAGCTTTAGGGGGAGGTATTTAATGGCGTGGAGATCGTCACCGCGAGCCATATGAATATGGAGAAGAAAATCATCAATCCATACAACGGGATCTGTCGTTCCATCGTATGCTTCAATGTTTACGGGTTTAAACCCTTCTGGAAACTGGTGCTGCATTACCTCATCGGTAAAGCACAAGGGGTGTGCGGCACCTCTATATCGGGCAATGTCATGACGGAGTTCGGATGACATCCGTGTTTGGTGTTTGGCCCGAGTTTGGTTATGCTTATGGCACCAAGCTTGATGGCTATCGTCTCGTGTTGGAGCATGTCCCCTTGATCCGTAGATTGATCTAGTCTGACCGGCTCTATTGTCCAGGTCCTGACGTAAGTCGTAGGTATAGCCCGAAGCCGCTACCTCTTTGCCCTGATGACAAGGTGGCGCGGGCTGGTGTTCGGCGTAAGTAGCCGCTTTGTCCCATCCATGTGTTGGTCGGTCTGGTTCATCAACATGATTATAGATTGACGGTATTGGCTCAAGGGCCTCGTCGTCAAATTGTGGTAGTAGCCTGCGCTTCGGGTAGCTTTTTGTTCGGCGCTCAAAGCCGTATTATTCGGCGACCAGGACCTTGGTCCATCTGTCGTTGAGCGTATCCTGTTTGGCTTGAAGCTGTTGTCGTTTCTTTTTGAGGCTCCTCGCAGTGGCGATGAGCTGTCGCTTGAAGCGCTCTTGCTCGAAGGGTTCCTCCGGCATGATGAAATCTTCATTGCCGAGGATGGCGTCCTCCTCGGAGGCTGATAGATAGTTACTATCTTCCGAATCCTCATGCTCAATAAGTTCGTCCGGATTGACTTGTCCATATTCCCACTCATCCCGCTCAACAACAGGCTCGACGGGGTGGTCGGAGTCTTCGGCATTCTCCGGAGTGTCATTGTCTCTGGTGCCGGTATTGCTTTCCTTTTCGTGACGCTATCTTGAGCGGCGCCACTGACATCGGCGTTTTGGTGGTGCCTCGACCGTCTTGTCTTCAATCGGGTCTTGAGAGCTATCGTCGTCCCTCTTTTCAGGGTATCCACCATGTACACGTCATAAGTAGAAGTGTCCGTCCAACGCCCAGTGATAGGTGGGTTTTGGCCTGGTTCGGCTCCGGAGTTGTCGTCCATACGGTCGATGTCTTCGGAGGCGTAGTCTAGCATGTCGGTCAAGTCCTCAACAATGGATATTAAGTGGGTGGTGGGTGGGACGCAAAATTCCCCACGCTCAGCCCCTTGTTCAAGCTAGCAGTAGTTCGGAAGTGACACTTCCGTGATAGCGAGAGATTGCATTAAGTCCAGAGCCTCGTTTATTAGCGATAGCTGGACAAGTGACTAAGGGCCCGCGGAGCTAGATCTGGAAATCGCCGCTTGACTGTGCTCAATGGATGCAGACCTCAAGAGTTGGGAGTTAACATCCAGAGGTGAGCCCGGCTTCCCGATGATAGGGAGAGTGTTGGTGTCAAAACCAGCGGATCTCGGGTAGGGGGTCCCGAACTGTGCGTCTGAGGTTGATGGTAACAGGAGACAGGGGACACAATGTTTACCCAGGTTCTGGCCCTCTCTATGGAGGTAATACCCTACTTCCTGCTTGATTAATCTTGATTAGAGTATTACAAGAGTTGATCTACCACGAGATCGTAATGGCTAAAACCCTAGAAGTCTAGCCTATGTGATTATGATTGTCTCTACGGACTAAACCCCCCGGTTTATATAGACACCGGAGGGGACTAGGGTTGTACAAAGTCGGTTACAAAGAAAGGAAATAGTACATCCGAGCGCCTAGCTTGCCATCCACGCAAAGGAGAGTCCTATCCGGACACAGGAGAAAGTCTTCTATCTTGTATCTTCATGGCCCAATAGTCCGGCCCATGTCCAACAGGCCGGACGCCCGAGGACCCCTTAGTACAGGACTCCCTCAGTAGCCCCCGAACCAGACTTCAATGGCGAGGTGTCCGGCGTGCAGATTGTCTTCGACATTGCAAGGCAGGTTCCTCCTCCGATTACTTCAAAGTCCCTGACTTAAAGAGCTGTATTCGGCTTTCCATTTAATGTCGCCCCCATCGGCTTCCTCGCCTTGCTGACTTTAGCTTCCACGTGTCGAGCGAATACGAGAGGTCGGGGCATTTTTGCACATACCACCCTGACCATACAAGAGAGGTGCCTATTTAAAGAGAATAGATCTCAGATCCATTCCACACCCTGCGAAAAAAATCCTTAGAGCTCGCTAGGAGGAATCACTCCAACACGGCTAGCGCTCCCAACTCTTCCTCTCGTCCCCACGGCTCCGAAAAAGGTGATTGGGAGAGATGTTTCGTATCTCAAGGTTAGCTGGCGAAGCTGCAAAAATAGGGCTTTGTTCCCCCCACGGATCTAGTCCCCGTCCGAGCAGGATTGATGTCCTTCAACGGCGGGGTTCAGGCGGAGCATTTCCCCAATCCCTCCAGGGGGAACGAGTATGCTTCATTCCCTACTTGCTAAGAGGCGTCGGATTTCCAATCCATCCCTTCCTCCAAGGACTTCTGGAGTATTATGGCCTCCAACTGCGCAGTTTCACTCCCGCCTCCATCCTGCACATCACGGGTTACGTTGCTCTGTGTGAGCTATTCCTGGGCTGTGAGGCCCATTTTGAATTATGGAGAAAACTGTTCTGCCTCGTCCCTCGTAACCAAGGGGCATTAATATTCATAGTGGGAGGAGCCAAGGTATGGCGCATTGCCGGGACCGGATACCTGTCCGGCACGCCAAAGAAGGATTCCGAAGAGTGGCCTTCTGAATGGTTCTATAAGGACGACGTCGCTCTTCCTGACCCAGTCCGAATGGGTCTCCCCGATTTTTCAAGTGCTCCATTGAAGAAACACCACAGCTGGCGCCCTCGGAGCCTCAAGGAGGAGGATAGCGCGAAAGTCAATCAGTTGATGGGAAAGATTAAGACACTCGCCCAGTACAGATTATCAATAATCGAGGTAATGGCGATCTCCATAGTGCAGGGTGATACGTCTCCGTCGTATCTACTTTTCCAAACAGTTTTGCCCTTATTTGGGACTCTAACTTGCATGATTTGAATGGAACTAACCCGGTCTGACGCTGTTTTCAGCAGAATTACCATGGTGTTATTTATGTGCAGAAACAAAAGTTCTCGGAATGACCTGAAACTTCATGGAACATCTTTTCGGAAATAATAAAAAATCCTTGCAAAAGATGAAGACCAGGGGCCCACACCCTAGCCACAAGGGTGGGGGGTGCGTCTGCCCCCTAGGGAGCGCCCCCTACCTCGTGGGCCCCCTGGAGCTCCTCCGACCTCGACTCAACTCTATATATTTACTTTCGGAGAGAAAAAAATAGAGAAGAAGCATTCATCGCGTTTTATGATACGGAGCCGCCGCCAAGCCCTAAAACCTCTCGGGAGGGCTGATCTGGAGCCCGTTCGGGGCTCCGGAGAGGGGAATCCATCACCATCGTCATCATCAACCATCCTCCATCACCAATTTCATGATGCTCACCGCCGTGCGTGAGTAATTCCATCTTCGGCTTGCTGGACGGTGATGGGTTGGATGAGATTTATCATGTAATCGAGTTAGTTTTGTTAGGGTTTGATGCCTAGTATCCACTATGTTCTGAGATTGATGTTGATATGACTTTGCTATGCTTAATGCTTGTCACTAGGGCCCGAGTGCCATGATTTCAGATCTGAACCTATTATGTTTTCATCAATATATGAGAGTTCTTGATCCTATCTTGCAAGTATATAGTCACCTATTATGTGTTATGATCCGTTAACCCCGAAGTGACAATAATCGGGATACTTACCGGTGATGACCGTAGTTTGAGGAGTTCATGTATTCACTATGTGTTAATGCTTTGGTCCGGTACTCTATTAAAAGGAGGCCTTAATATCCCTTAGTTTCTGCTAGGACCCAGCTGCCACGGGAGGGTAGGACAAAAGATATCATGCAAGTTCTTTTCCATAAGCATGTATGACTATATTCGGAATACATGCCTACATTACATTGATGAATTGGAGCTAGTTCTGTGTCACCCTAGGTTATGACTGTTACATGATGAACCGCATCCGGCATAATTCTCCATCATTGATCCATTGCCTACGAGCTTTCCATATATTATGCTTCGCTTATTTACTTTTCCGTTGTTGTTTCTATCATCACTACAAAATACCAAAAACATTACTTTTGCTACCGTTACCTTTTGCTACCGTTACCACTACTATCATATTACTTTGCTACTAAATACTTTGCTGCAGATATTAAGTTTCCAGGTGTGGTTGAATTGACAACTCAGCTGCTAATACTTGAGAATATTCTTTGGCTCCCCTTGTGTCGAATCAATAAATTTGGGTTGAATACTCTACCCTCGAAAAATGTTGCGATCCCCTATACTTGTGGGTTATCAAGACTATTTTCTGGCGCCGTTGCCGGGGATCATAGCTCTATTCTTTGAGTCACTTGGGATTCATATCTGCTTATCATTATGAAGAACTTGAGAGGTCAAAAAACCAAGATTTATCCCTCAACTACGAGGGGAGGTCAGGAACTGCCATCTAGCTCTGCACTTGATTCACCATCTGTTTTGAGTAAGCTTGCGACACCTAAACCTGCTTCTGTTATTCTTTCTGATATGTCGCATGTTATTGATGATGCCACTTCTGCTATGCATGATACTTATGATGAAACTACTTCTATGCTTGAAACTACTGTGCCACTTAGTGAATTTCTTGATGAACAACTTGCTAGGGTTAGAGAGAGTGAAAATATTGAATCTGATAATATTGATGAAAGTGATGATGAAGACTCTTCCCCAATAAATATGAATCACCTGTTATTCCCGAGGGTTATGTTTTTGAAAAAGAAGCTGCTTAGCTATTTTAGCTTGCAAAGATAGATACGAACTCAAGAGGTTATTAGCTAAATGGAAGCAGCAATCTCTTAATGCTAGAATGAAACCTGACCCTGCTTTTGCTACTTCACCTATCTGTGTTACCGCTAAGGATTATGAATTCTCGGTTGATCCTGATATAATTACTTTGGTTGAATCTGATCCTTTTCATGGCTATGAATCTGAAACTGTTGTGGCACATCTTACTAAATTTAATGATATAGCCACCCTGTTCACTAATGATGAGAGAACTCGCTACTTTTATATCCTTAGAATAATTCCATTCTCATTAAAGGGTGATGCTAAGATATGGTTTAATTCTATTGATCCTGGTTGTGTGCGTAGTCCCCAGGATATGATTTATTACTTCTCTGCTAAATATTTCCCTGCTCATAAGAAACAAGCTGCCTTAAGGGATATATATAATTTTGTGCAAATTGAAGAAGAGAGTCTCCCACAAGCTTGGGGGAGGCTTCTCAAGTTACTTAATGCTTTGCCTGATCATCCTCTTAAGAAAAATGAAATACTTGATATCTTTTATAATGGACTAATCGATGCTTCCAGAGATTACCTGGATAGTTGTGCTGGTTCTGTTTTCAGGGAAAGAACACCGGATGAAGCTAAAATTCTATTGAATAATATGTTGACAAATGAAAATAATTGGGCACTTCCTGAGCCTATTCCTAAACAAATTCCGAAGAAGAGAGGTGTTCTATTTCTCAGTCCTAAAGATATGCAAGGGGCAAAGAAATCTATGAAAGAAAAAGGTATTAAAGCTGAAGATGTTAAGAATTTACCTCCTATTGAAGAAATACACGGTCTTAATTTACCGCCTGTTGAAGAAACATATGATCTTAATCCATTACCTATTGAAGAAGTACATGGTCTTGATAACCCCACACAGGTAGTAAAGGTAAATTCTCTCTATAGATATGATAAAGCTGAAATCCCATTTACTAAGTTTGCTAGCCCATGCTTAGATGGGTTTGATAAATTTATGGTTAAGCAAGAAGACTTCAATGCTTATTTTGGTAGACAATTGAAATACAATTGAAATATGCTTGAACACTTGGGTGATTATATGGCTAATGTTAAAGGTGAACTTAAACTTATTAGTAAACATGCTTCTATGGTTACCACTCAAGTAGAACAAGTACTTAAAGCTCAAAATGATTTGCTCAATGAATTGAATAGTAAGAATAATTATTATGCTGTTAGAGTGGCTACTAGAATTGGTAGAATGACTCAGGAACCTTTGTACCTGAAGGCCATCCTAAGAGAATTGAGCAAGATTCTCAGAGAAATAATATAGATGCACCTAGTCCTTCTAAAAGGAAGAAAAAGAAAAATGATAGGACTTTGCATGCTTCTAGTGAACCTATTGCTCAACCACTTGAGAATCCAAATGATATTTCTATTTCTGATGCTGAAACACAATCTGGTAATGAACCTGAAACTAGTGATAATGTTAATGATAATGTTCATGATGATGCTCAACCTAGTAATGATAATGATATAGAAATTGAACCTGTTGTTGATCTTGATAACCCATAATCAAAGAATCAACATTATGATAAGAAAGACTTTGTTGCTAGGAAACATGGTAAAGAAAGAGAACCATGGGTTCAGAAGCCCATGCCTTTTCCTCCCAAACCATCCAAGAAAAAGGATGATGAGGATTTTGAGCGATTTGCTGAAATGATTAGACCTATCTTTTTGCATATGCGATTAACTGATATGCTTAAAATGAATCCTTATCCTAAGTATATGAAAGAAATTGTTACAAATAAGATAAAGATACCGGAAGCTGAATTTTCCACCATGCTTGCTAATTATACTTTTAAGGGTGGAATACCAAAGAAACTTGGAGATCCAGGAGTACCCACTATACCATGCTCCATTAAAAGAAACTATGTTAAAACTGCTTTATGTGATCTTGGAGCCGGTGTTAGTGTTATGCCTCTCTCTTTGTATCGTAGACTTGATTTGAATAAGTTGACACCTACTAAAATATCTTTGCAAATGGCTGATAAATCAACTGCTATACCTGTCAGTATTTGTGAGGATGTGCCTGTTGTAGTTGCAAACATTACTATTTTAACGGACTTTGTTATTCTTGATATTCCCAAGGACGATAGTATGTCTATTATTCTTGGAAGACCCTTTTTGAATACTGCAGGGGCTGTTATTGATTGCACTAAAGGGAATGTCACTTTTCATGTTAACGGTAATGAGCATACGGTACACTTTCCGAGGAAACAACCTGAAGTTCATAGTATCAACTCTATTGGAAAAATTCCATCGATTATATTTGGAGGTTTTGAATTTCCTCTTCCAGCTGTCAAGAAGAAATATGATATTCTTATTATTGGGGATGTACATATCCCCGTTGAGGTAACATAGTGTTATTCGAAATTTCTCCGATTCCATGTTATTCGGAATGAGTTCGTTAACAAGACTTGATCAACCTTGTTAGTGGATTCCTTTTGATGAATATGAGATGGATGAAACTAGAAGGCACAACCTTCTATACCCTCTTTCTACTTTCTGTTATTTATATTAAATAAAATAAAAATAAGTATTTTCCGTATGTTATCTGAATTATCCATGCAATATAAAAATACCTCGAAAATAAAAGTTCTCCAAATGCCCTGAAATTTAAATAAGTTTTTTTCTGGAATATTTGAGAATATTTGGCACGGAGAACACATCAGGAGGGGCATCCACCTGGCCACGAGGGTGGAGGGCGCGCCCTACCCCCCTGGGTGCACCCCCTGCCTCGTGGGCCCATGGTGGCCCTCCTCCACTTATTCTTGTACCCACACACTTCTTCTTCCTCCCACAAACACGAATATCCAGCTCAAACACGAGTTCTAGCTCATTTTGTTGTGATTTTTGATCTCCTTGCTCAAAGCACCTCTCACAAAACTACTTGGGGAGATTGTTCCTTGGTATGTGACTCCTCCATTGGTCCAATTAGTTTTTGTTCCAGTGCTTTATTCATTGCAAATTTGTGCTGCCTAGGTGACCCTGTTCTTGAGCTTGCATGTCAAATTTATATGGTCAAAAGTAGTTCTAATGCATGATAAAGGCTCTAGGCACTTGTAGGAGTTGTTGCTATCAATTTTGTTGAGCTTGGTTCACTTTTGTTTGAAATTACTAAAAAATTCAGAATTTTTTAGAGAATAATGAAGAGATTTTTGAGGGGCTCATCGAGCCAAAGCTCGAAGGAAAAGCAAAATGAAGAAGCAAAGAAGCCCAAATATAATCTAGCTCGCACTACGGAGATTCGGCCGTGTGAATGGCCTTTCGATGATTTCTTGAGAGCAGCTGGGATTTATGATGATTTTTATGAATTGGCTGAGAATGCAGGCCTCACCGCCTTCCTCCACGACCAACGCAACCAGTATATCTTACTCACCAATATATTTGTGCAAAACTTTCATTTCCATTCTAGGAGCTCACCACCTAACGTGGAGTTTTATTTATATGATGAGCATAAGGAGATGTCACTTTATGATTTTTGTCGGGTTTGTTTGGTCCATTTTGAGGGCACGACAGAGGAACCACATCGCGGCAATGTGGACGGGTTTATCGATACCATTACTGTAGGGGAAACGAGGAAGGTTTCCGATGCACGAATCACTAGCATACATTTTCCTGTTTTACGCTACTTTGCAATATTTGCTAGTCGTTGCTTAATTGGTCGTGGAAACTGTGGAAACCTTAGTGTTCCTGATATTATTATTTTGTTCCACGGTTTATTCAGTGATAACTCTGTTAGTATGGGCTGTATTATTGCTAAACTGTTAAGTCTGAACCGTACAAAGGGCCCCATCTTTGGAGGCATCTATGCTTCACGCCTAGCTGCACATTTTAACATACCTATTAGGCATTATGAGAGGGAAGAAAAATTGTTGCCTCGTGTTTATTTAGATTATAAGAGTATGGTGGCACATGATTTTATTGTTAAGAATAGGGAAGGGGAGCTTAAATACAAATTGTTCTTTCATAAACATCATCCCGAGACTATTACCCTACCTTCTCCTTCCTTGTTTGATTTATCTTCAGGCCAGTACCTTGTTCCGTTAGAGGCTATTCACGCCTACCGGAACCCTACATCAGCCACAGAGCCAGAGTTGGAACCACAAGTTGATCCTCCACGACAGTCTAATTACCATTGGGATCCGGAGATGATTGCCAACCAGTGGCAATCAGAGTCTTCTTCATCGCAGTACAACCCCAACTATTACTATGGATATCCGCCAGGCCAGCCGTGGCCATAGACCAACTTAGGCCAAAAGCCTAAGCTTGGGGTAGTACGTATTTCCCACCGACATTATATTCATGTTCACACACTCATTGCCAGATGTCGGTGCTCATACTTTTTCATTGTATCATCCATGCTAGTTTATTTTCCTTTTTATGCTTTCTTCTTGTGTGTTTAATAAACCTTAAGAAAAACCAAAAAAATTAGTTGTAGCTTCTAATTAGTTTACTTTCCATGCTTGTAGTAGTAATTAAAAAGAAAACCCAAAAAGATTTCCTGTTCTTCTTTTGCTTGTTGGGAGCTTTCCCGTGTAAATAGTTTTATTTCTTTACTTTTCTTTGGAGGTCGATAGGAGAAGTCCATAATTAAATTGTTGAAGTGGCTCTTATATGCATTATTGTTGATCTGATAAAGAGCCCATATTGCCTTGTCTTCTCCCGTTTATTGAATGCTTGCAGATTCCAGCTTAGTCCAATGCACGTGCACTCTTAATATTATTCACATCATTCGATCATGCAAGTGAAAGGCAATTATGATGATATATGATGGACTGACTGAGATGAGAAAAGCTGGTATGAACTCGACCTCTCTTGTTTTTGTAAATATGATTAGTTCATCGTTCCTGATTCTGCCTATTATGAATAAACATGTTTGCAATGACAACTAGAGATCATAGTTTCTTGTGCCATGCTTGATTAGCTAGGAGCTTATAATGGTTTACCTTGCGTGCTAACATGCTATTAAAATGGTTGTGATGTGGTATGATAGGGTGGTATCCTCCTCTGAATGATTTAAGTGACTTGACTTGGCACATGTTCACGCATGTAGTTGAAACAAAATCAACATAGCCTTCACGATATTTATGTTCATGGTGGATTATATCCTACTCATGTTTTCATTCGGCGTTGATTAATTCTAATGCATGTTCATGACTGTTGTCGCTCTCTAGCTGGTCGCTTCCCAGTCTTTTGCTAGCCTTCACCTGTACTAAGCGGGAATACTGCTTGTGTATCCAACTCCATAAACCCCAAAGTTGTTCCATATGAGTCCACCTTACCTACCTATATACGGTATCTATCTGCCGTTCCAAGTAAATTTGTATGTGCCAAACTCTAACCCTTCAAATAAACATCCTGTT
Source organism: Triticum aestivum (assembly GCF_018294505.1). NCBI lineage: Eukaryota > Viridiplantae > Streptophyta > Magnoliopsida > Poales > Poaceae > Triticum > Triticum aestivum. The sequence goes on along the minus strand of NC_057797.1, from coordinate 350,184,554 downwards.
TTGTATGCTCGAATAGCTCATGTATCAACTAGGGCTGTCCGTATCTTCCATGTTAGGCGGGTTATTCTCAAGAGGAGTAGACTCCGCTCCTCACTCACGAGAAAATGGCTGGTCACCGGGATGCCCAGTCCCATGCTTTATGCAAACTAAATCAAAATAATTGCAAACAAAACTCCCCCTGGGACTCTTGTTAGTTGGAGGCACTCGTTGTTTCGAGTAAGCCATGGATTGATGCTTGTTGGTGGAGGGGGAGTATAAACTTTACCATTCTTTTGGGAACCGCCTATAATGTGTGTAGCATGGAAGATATCGCCATCTCTTGGTTGTTATGTTGACAATGAAAGTATACCACTCAAAATATTATTCGCCTCTATTTCAAAATCGAGCTCTGGCACCTCTACAAATCCTTGCTTCCCTCTGCGAAGGGCCTATCTATTTACTTTTATGTTGAGTCATCATCCTCTTATTAAAAAGCACCAGTTGGAGAGCACCGCTATCATTTGCATTCATTACTGTTAGTTTACATTGAGTATGATTTGACTGGATCTCTTTTACCATGAATTAAAATGTCTAGTCAGTCCTTGATCTTTAAAGGTCCTCTGCATTTATGTTTTGCGGTCTCAGAAAGGGCTAGCGAGATACCATCTTGTTATATCATATTATGATTGTTTTGAGAAAGTGTTGTCATCCGAGACTTATTATTATTGCTCGCTAGTTGATTATGCCATTGATATGAGTAAACATGAGACCTATGCGTTATTGTGAATATGGTTAGTACATAATCTTTGCTGAAAACTTGAATGCTGGCTTTACATATTTACAACAACAAGAGCAAACAGAGTTTGTAAACGTTTTTCTTTATCACTTTCAGTTTGTCAACTAAATTGCTTGAGGACAAGCAAAAGTTTAAGCTTGGGGGAGTTGATACGTCTCCATTGTATCTACTTTTCCAAACACTTTTGCCCTTGTTTTGGACTCTAACTTGCATGATTTGAATGGAACTAACCCGGACTGACGCTGTTTTCAGCAGAATTACCATGGTGTATTTATGTGCAGAAACAAAAGTTCTTGGAATGACTTGAAACATCACGAAACATCTTTTCGAAAATAATAAAAAATCCTTGCAAAAGATGAAGACCAGGGGGCCCACACCCTAGCCACGAGGGTGGGGGGGGCGCCCCTACCTCGTGGGCCCCCTAGAGCTCCTCCGACCTCGACTCAAATTCTATATATTTGCTTTCGGGGAGAAAAAAAATAGAGAATAAGGATTCATCGTGTTTTACGATACGGAGCCGCCACCAAGCCCTAAAACCTCTCGGGAGGGCTGATCTGGAGTCCGTTCGGGGCTCCGGAGAGGGGAAAACATCGCCATCGTCATCATCAACCATCCTCCATCACCAATTTCATGATGCTCACCGCCATGCGTGAGTAATTCCATCGTAGGCTTGCTGGACGGTGATAGGTTGGATGAGATTTATCATGTAATCGAGTTAGTTTTGTTAGGGTTTGATCCCTAGTATCCACTATGTTCTGAGATTGATGTTGCTATGACTTTGCTATGCTTAATTCTTGTCACTAGGGCCCGAGTGCCATGATTTCAGATCTGAACCTATTATGTTTTCATCAATATATGAGAGTTGTTGATCCTATCTTGCAAGTCTATAGCCACCTATTATGTGTTATGATCCGTTAACCCCGAAGTGACAATAATCGGGATACTTACCGGTGATGACTGTAGTTTGAGGAGTTCATGTATTCACTATGTGTTAATGCTTTGGTCCGGTACTCTATTAAAAGGAGGCCTTAATATCTCTTAGTTTCCGCTAGGACCCCGCTGCCACGGGAGGGTAGGACAAAAGATGTCATGCAAGTTCTTTTCCATAAGCACGTATGACTATATTCAGAATACATGCCTACATTACATTGATGAATTGGAGCTAGTTCTGTGTCACCCTAGGTTATAACTGTTACATGATGAACCGCATCCGGCATAATTCTCCATCACTGATCCATTGCCTACGAGCTTTCCATATATTGTTCTTCGCTTATTTACTTTTCCATTTTTGTTGCTATCATCACTACAAAATACCAAAAAACATTACTTTTGCTACCGTTACCACTACTATCATATTACTTTGCTACTAAATACTTTGCTGCAGATATTAAGTTTCCTGGTGTGGTTGAATTGACAACTCAGCTGCTAATACTTGAGAATATTGTTTGGCTCCCCTTGTGTCGAATCAATAAATTTGGGTTGAATACTCTACCCTCGAAAACTGTTGCGATCCCCTATACTTGTGGGTTATCATGGGGGGGGTCCAACCACTCCAATACATAGGGCTTCCCATGTGGCACTATAATGGGGAAGATAACGCCTCACGCTGCGGTCGAAAGGGTCCAGAAACCCCCATCGCTTTGGCCAAAATATTGGCCGAACTGTACAAAGGGGAGAAGGAGGAGTTCACTCGTCTCCAATGTCGAGATGGATTTTCCATGTATAATCCTCCTAGTTGGGTAAGTTCCAATCCTACCATTTTACTCAATCCTTTCCCTGAATCATTTCTAATGGATAGTAACCAATCCACTCGCAACAGGATTGGCGGAAGGCTACCGAGGGGATCTATAGCCCCGCCCCTCAGCCGGAGGGTCACAACCGGGACCTTGACCCCGGATTCTAAGAAGATCCGGAAATATTTGTGGAGCTTGAGAATGGAGTATTCTACCAGACGAGCTATGATGATACAGAAGTGCCCATCATTGCCGATTATCCCGGCCTCCTCCTGCTTCGCATGTATGTATTTTTAAGAGACACATTCTTCGAAAGAACTTCCTTATTGTGCCTCACCCACCACACTATTTCATGCTCCAAAGGGGAGGCGCTCGATGCCGCAACGCGCACCATAAGCATCCCCAAGGAGAGCGGTGCCCGCGCTGGGCACATCTTCAAAAAGAAAGGCAAACGATAATACGACAGAACCTTGATCAAAGAGGTAAGGCCTTCTTTTTAAAAAAATATGCCTCCTGGTCGCCGCATGAAATTGTGACATCATTCGCCATATTTTATCAGGAAAAGCGTCTGCCGAACTATGTCCGGGGATCCTGCCGGCCATGCCTCCACTAGTCAGGTTTCAGACCCTGCCCTAAGGACGAGGGCTGACACGGGAGCGGCGCCAGACTGTCCTTCTGCAGAGGATTCAGATGATATGTCCGTCACGAACTCCGAAGTGGAGAGTGCCATGAATCATTGTCATCGGAGGGCCGTTCGCCGTGACTCCGACTTTTCAAAGGAGGCATTCGATGCCTTCAGCTCAGCCGATGCATACATCCGAGCTGCTCGGGATGGACTTGTGGGCCACGGACCAGCAAATAAAATATATGCGGGTAAGTCTAGATTTAATAATCATATACAAATAGCCCCCGAGACTTAAAGCAATTGATACAACTGATTTAAGGATCATTGTATGATCAAGCACTTATGGAGAAGAATAACCTGTTGTCTCAAGAGCTAGAAAAGTGTTAGACTCAGCTAACTGCGGCTACCGCTTGTAACGCCCTCGATGCGGCTATATCTCCTACGTGTCGAAGCACGACTTAGAGGCATAACCGCATTGAAAGCAATGTCGCAAGTAAGGTAATCTTCACAACAACCCATGTAAATAGATAAAAGGGGAAAAGATACATAGTTGGCTTACACTCGCCACGTCGCACAAATACATGAATAACATTACATTCATCCAATACACTCATGGTCCGACTATGGTACCAAAATAAAGATCAAACCCCCACATGCGACACGGTCCCCGATCGCCCCAACTGGGCACCACTACTGATCATCTGGGAAAGACACATAGTAACAACGAGAGTCTTCATCGAACTCCCACTTGAGCTCAAGCGCATCGTCTGGAGCGGTATCATTGGGCCCTGCATCTGGTTTTGGAAGTAATCTGTGAGTCACGGGGACTCAACAATCTTGCACCCTCGCGATCAAGACTATTTAAGCTTATAGGTAAGGCAAAGGTATGATATGGAGCTGCAGCAAGCGACGGGAATATATGGTGGCTAACATACGCAAAAGAGAGCGAGAAGAGAAGGCAAAGCACGGTCAAACAACTATGATCAAGAAGTGATCCTAGAACAACCTACGTCAAGCATTACTCCAACACCGTGTTCACTTCCTGGACTCCGCCGAGAAGAGACCATCACGGTTACACACGCGGTTGATTCATTTTAATTAAGTTAAGTTTCATGTTATCTACAACCGGACATTAACAAATTCCCATCTTCCCATAACCGCGGGCACGACTTTCGAAAGTTCAAATCCCTGCAGGGGAGTCTCAACTTAGCCCATCACAAGCTCTCACGGTCAACGAAGGATATTCCTTCTCCCGAGACATTCCGATCAGACTCGGCATCCCGGTTACAAGACATCCTCGACAATGGTAAAACAAGTCTAGCAACACCGCCCGAATGTGCCGACAAATCCCGATAGGAGCTGCACATATCTCGTTCTCAGGGCACACTCAGATGAGCGCTCCATACAACTAAAACCAAACCTCGAGTTTCCCCGAGGGGGCGCTGCACAGGGCTCTAGTTTGGACCAACACTCAGAGGAGCACTGGCCCGGGGGCGTTTAAATAAAGATGACCCTCGGGCTCCGGAAACCCAAGGGAAAAAGAGGCTAGGTGGAAAATTGTGAAACCAAGGTTGGGCATTGCTGGAGGAGTTTTACTAAAAATCCGGGAACATAACACCGATATGACAGAAACTAGGGCGGCAAGAGTGGAACAAAACACTAGGCAAAAGGCCGAGCCTTCCACCCTTTACCAAGTATATAGATGCATTAAGATAACAAGATAATATAGTGATATCCCAACAATAAACAATGTTCCAACAAGGAACGATCTTCAATCTTCACCTGCAACTAGCAACGCTATAAGAGGGGCTGAGCAAAGCGGTAACATAGCCAATCAACGGTTTGCTAGGACATGGTGGGTTAGAGGTTTGACATGGCAATTTAGGAGGCATGATAAGCAAGTGGTAGGTATCGTAGCATAGGCATAGTAAAAGAGCGATCATCTAGCAAGCAAAGATAGAAGTGATTTCGAGGGTATGGTCATCTTGCCTGCAAAGTTGTCAGAGTTGACTTGATCCTCATAAGCGAACTCAACGGGCTCCTCATTCGTGAACTCGTCTCCCGGCTCTACCCAAGCAAGAACAACAAGCAAACGGAACACAATCAACCACGTGCAATGCTCAAACAACATGATGCAAACATGGTATGATATGCGGGATGCGATATGTGATGCATATGCATGATTTGACAAGGAATGATTGACCCTGGCCTCTACTTGTAAATCCAAGAGTGCCACTGGAAAGGTGAGGTGATTTCGGTTGAAATCGATATAAAGATCACCGGAATCGGATGCACGGTATGGAAATGACAAGCAAAACAAATATGGCACCGGTCTGCGATAATTAGCAAATGACCAACTAAATGCATCAATATAAATATGCTACAGCACTCAAACATGACAATAAAATACATAGCAGGGATCCACTCATGATGCTTGACAAAAGATTGACACTGAGATACGGCTAATTCATCCAATAACAGGTTCAAACAAGCATGGCAAAAGTGCAAATGATAACAGGTTTCAGACTTAGTGAAATTAACACAAGTCTGGAATTTATCATCAGGAAGCACACTTTAGAGCATGAAAATTACATGCTACAGGAGCTTAACATGGCAAAACAAGGCATGGCATGAAGCTACTCAAAGCACTTAACAAAAGTTCCTTAGTGACCTTGAGCCAAAAGGGAACAGAAAATATCATTGCAAGCATGTGAACATGGCCAAACATAAACAGATTCAGACTTAGTGAAAAACTGGAACATGCCAATCAGTTAACGAGTAGGCATGTTTACGAGCTCGATGCACTCACTACAGAGCATGGCATGACAAACTAAGCATACACCCATCAAGAAGACGTGGCATAGAAGCTATACATGGCAAGAACAACAACATAGCATGCACGGATCAATAGCAACATCCTCGGCAAAATCGCTAAACATGTCAACAATCTGCCAGGATTCACTTTATAGCAAAAGTAGAGCTCGATTGGCTCAAGCTAGGGTGCTCCATAAATGCAAACAAAGACATGGATGGATAGAGCACCACAACATTACCAAAACACCCTTACTGATCATCCTCAAAAGAGGCACGGATCACTAGGAAACAACATGAACATATGGCATAACGACAAAAACAGAACAAGGACTTAGTGAAATTCTAAGTTCCTGAAATTATAATTACCGATTACGCTACTTTGCAAGCTTGTGCTAGTCACCAAAAATATCACAAAAATACATGGCAAGCACCTCTGTAAAGATGGCATGGCATATAACAAAACACATGTAGAGCTCAGGATCATAGCATGCACACATTAAACATGGCAAAAATGACAAATAGCTATTTGCTGAAACAGATCTGCCAAATTCATCACATAGCCCTTTTCCAATAGCATTTCGGGCGTCAAGATGAGCTCAAATGAAAATGATGCAATGAGATGAAATGATGTACTCGTCGAGGCGAACATTTTGATATGCTACACGCACAAATCAGAACAACGGATGCAGAGTTACGACATGATGAAAATAGCCAAAAAATTAGGGTTCGGGGATGAAAGTCAACCGACTCCCAGATCTAGATCTGGATCCAACCGGTACTGTAGCAGGGCGCGGAAAATGAGGATCGTCGGCGTGGACGAACAGTGCGGCGGGCTGAGCTTGAGGAAGCTCGCCGGGCGAGGGGGCCCCGCCGGATTTGGAACCTGGCGCG